>NC_084594.1:12331203-12631203 GCF_033807715.1 Cololabis saira
CATCTTGTAAGCGAGGCATTTATCAAATTCAGACATCAGACACATTACAAAGTTCTGCATTATCTGGTGCGGAAAAACTCAGATGTTAAATGATGCACTTACCTGAATCAGTTCTGTGTTAAATGCAAGCCACGTGCAAATGTTTTACTGTTTTCATCCCTTTCTATGCACTCCAATGCCTATGATACAGTATTTGGCAGATGACATGACATGACAATGACGACGATGATGACATCACAACCCTAACGGAAACGGTTTCAAAATTAAAGCCCACAACATGCTGTCTTGATATTCTGCCTTCAAACTTTTTTAAAACAGTTTCTTACTGCATAGCTCCGCATGTATTGCAGATAAATACTTCTCTTCAAGCAGGCCAGTTTCCCCAGGCCTTGAAAACTGCAGTAATAAAACCTCTTCTAAAAAAATGAAATCTGGATGCTACAACACTTAGTAACTATTGGCCAATATCAAATCTGCGATTTTTGGGGATAATCATTGAAAAGGTTGTTTTCCAGCAAATCCATGCTTTTATGATGCAAAACAATCTTTTTAACACATTTCAGTCTGGATTTCGGCCACACCACAGCACTGAGACTGTACTCATCAAAGTCTTAAATGATATTCATCTGAATAATGATGCAGGCAAACCCTCTGTTCTGGTATTACCGGATCTCAGTGCTGCATTTGACACAGTTGATCATAACATACTACTCAACAGATTGGAAAAGTGGGTGGGACTTACCGGCACTGTGCTTCAATGGTTCAAATCTTACGTGCAAGATAGGGCCTTTTTTGTGTCAATTGGAAACCATGAGTCTGAGAGAAACAAGATCACATGTGGGGTTCCTCAAGGGTCCATTCTCGGACCGCTTCCATTCAACATCTATATGCTATCCCTAGCTCAGATTATGGAACATCACAACATTTCCTACCATACTTATGCAGAGGACACACAACTTTATATTTCAGTGTCGTCACATGACTACAGTCCCCTACTCTCATTGAGTAACTGTATTCATCAAATCAATGACTGGCCGTGCCAGAATTTTCTCCAACTAAATGCAGAAAAGACAGAGGTGATCATTTTTGGCCCTAAAAATGAAAGGGAAAAGATCAGCGCTCACCTTGGCTCCATGTCATTGACAGCTACGAATCAAGCCAGAAATCTTGGTGTAATTATTGACTCAGACCTGAACTTCAACAGCCATATAAAGTTTATCACTAAATCTGCCTATTACCACCTGAAAAACATTGCTAGAATTAAGGGGTTTCTGTCTAAACAGGACATGGAAAAACGTATTCATGCATTCATTTTCAGTAGATTGGCATCTTTACAGGCCTTAACAAGAAATCAAGAAATCAAACTGGACCACGTTACACCGGTCATGAAATCACTACACTGGCTTTCAGTGAGTCAAAGGATAGAGTTTAAAATCTTACTGCTGGTCTACAAAGCACTGAATGGTCTTGGACCAAAATACATGCTTGATCTGTTAGTTCCTATGAAGCTCCCAGACCCCTGAGGTTCATCTGGATCTGGTTTGTTGTGTGTCCCAAGAACAAGAAGTTCAGGTTCTGTTCAGGTTCAAGTTCAGTTATTCTGCTCCTCACCTGTGGAACAAACTTCCTGTAGACCTGAGGTCTGCTCCAACTGTCAGCTCCTTTAAATCAGGCCTAAAAGCATTACTGTTTACTGAAGGGTACTCTTAAATTAAATACTTACCTGCTGTACTCTACTGTCCTTACTTTTTAACAACTTGTCCTTTTTATTATTTTACCTCTTTTCTTATCATTTTATTTCATTTTATTTGTTATTTACTGTTTAATTGTGCCTTGCTGCTTTTAATGTTGATGTAAAGCACTTTGAATTACCTTATGTTGAATTGTGCTATACAAATAAACCTGCCTTGCCTATGTTTATCAAGGCTCTAATTAGTAGAGAAAATTGTACGGATTTCCACCGCACTGGGTCTAAGCTTTATCAAAGACATATTAAAAATGAAAAGGAAAAAAGGCTTTTTTGCTTATTCCCCTGTTAGCCAGTAAACTTCAGCCCCTGACCCTTTATTTTGACTCACTGCTTGGCCCTACAGCCCCTATTACCACTAAAAGACTAGTCTCTTGTCTTACAGTATATTTTTTAATCTTTTTTCAGCCATTTTCACCCTGTTATTAAAGTCTCTGTCTCTCTCGCATTTCTTAACCACCTTCCTGCGTCCTTGTGTCTCTCTCAGTCCTTCCCTGTCTTTGTGTCTGTTCCCTTTTTTCTCCATCAGTAGTGTTTTTGTGATTGGCAGCTGAAGCTTGTCTGCAGTAGACTTAATAGAGAATAGAGAGGAATACCTAGAGGATTTACAGCTGAGTGGAGGCCCACAAATAAGATAATGACTTGGGAATAACAATTTCACAGCACAGTTTGAGGAGGGGCAGAGAGATACCATGAGACAGAAGGTGGAAAGAAAGAGTAAAGAGAGAGAGAGAGAGCAATAACGTCTCTAATACAGCAAGGAAAAGACGAGAAAGAGAGGCAGAGATCAGTGAAGTGATTCCAGAAGTGGTTGACAAGATTGTAGTAAATAGGAGAAAATAGTCAAAATCCCAGTGGACTATCAAAAGATGAGTAGCACTGATGAATTAATAGTTATTTTCCTTCTTAATGTATACATTTTGGTATTGGTCTGCGTGTCTGAGACAGTATCTTTTGTTTTTCTGAGATACAGTTTTTGAATATTAATGCTTATTTCCATGTGAGTGTTTAGTGTAAGCTGCCTCTGCATTTGTCTTGTATTTAACATTGTCTGTGATATTTACATTCCTCATTGGAAACAAATGATAAAGACATTTTTTTTTAATCACAATGAAAGAGGCTCCTGGTGAGGAGAGATAACCTACATAAGTTCATAATGCCCAAGCATTCCTTTAGCTGCGCCAGGCAGGAGTGGGTCACCCATCAAAACCGTAATCTGTAGTTATTTTCTTGTCAGGGTTGTTGGTTGAGTTATAGAGGCTGGTAGCACTCATGAGGCTTTCTCGAAGGACCTAATCTCCGACTGAAGACAAGGGCTCTTGCTGATATAATTTCCCCCCTCTTGCTTGAGTGCTCTGTCCCTCCATCATGTCTTTGACATCGCTCAACGCTCAACAAAGTAGCTAATGAAGCAGAAGAGGAGAGAATATTTGCCTGGTAATTAAGAAAAATGAAAGGAAGTGGAGTTTGAAAGCTGACACGGATGCGCTCCATAATTGTTTTCTCCTTGATGTGGGAGCTTGGCATAGGCTGTACTTTTAAGACTTTTTACAACAAAGATCTTTGTC
Source organism: Cololabis saira (assembly GCF_033807715.1). NCBI lineage: Eukaryota > Metazoa > Chordata > Actinopteri > Beloniformes > Belonidae > Cololabis > Cololabis saira. The sequence goes on from NC_084594.1 coordinate 12,334,519, forward strand.
TGTCACACAGCACTGACTGCTTATGTTTCAAGGTGTGCATATGGGGTCTGGATTTGAAATTTCACCCCTGTCAGGGAGACATCTACAATTCTTAAAAACTTGTGTGGAAATGTGCTGTTACCCCAGGTAACATTTTTTACACTATGCCTCAACAATGGCATTACATACAGACACAGATTCATTTAATGCTTCGGGTATATAAACAAATAAAAAAGAAGTAAAAAGTGAGCTTCTTCTTAATGTTAGTGCTCAAAGACGTGTAGGTCATCTGGGACAAGGGGGGCTATTTCATTGCAGGCAAATTTATTATTTTTCTTTCCACCCTCCCCCTTCTTCCTCCTGTTCTTTTTTATTCCATTAGAGGATAAACACAAGCATTATAAGGAGAGTCAATAATGTCTTCATCTAAACTGGCTTAATCAGGGAGAAGTCAGACAACTTTAGAGGACAGTCAGTAAAACTGTGATTAATTTACTTATTTACACCTTGACCATTGGAAAACAAACACTGTGCACTATATAAATATAAATCATCCCATGCTTTTTTTTTTTTTCTAAAATTTTTTTGGTGTGTGTGTGTGTGTGTGTGTGTGTGTGTGTGTGTGTGTGTGTGTGTGTTGGGGGGGGGGGGGGGGGGGGTAGTTGATGTGGGTACACAAATTCACATTGCCTACTAGTTAAAATTAACCATTGAACTGGTCTATTATGTCCACTTATGTTAATTGCAAATCAGTGTCAGTCATTAGGGATGGGAATTGTTAAGGATTTACCAATTCCGGTTCCATTATCGATATCGCTTATAAATGATGTTGACAGGAACTATTAAATGAATCTTTAAGCAGGCGGATTAACTGGATTCCCATCTCTATCAGTCATAATCTGCGATAGATTTCACCTGTTGTTATTGTAGGCATAGACAGCATTGGGGGGTGGCCATGACACAATGGATAGAGTTGCTCATGACCAAAATCTTCCCAAAGCTTTTATGTGCCAAAGCGTCCCTGGCTAGGACACTGAACCCCACATTCCTCCCATTGCTCCGCTCACTAATGGCTCACAGGTCAAGCTAATGCCAATCTTAGATGAATGGGAAGAAATGGGGGGAAAAAATAAATAATAGAACTGTATTATTTAGTCTCTTGAAAGTGGAGGATTGTATAAAGACATTTATAGTTGGATGATCCAAGCAAATGATAGCTCTTGAGCACATTGTTATATCCAGCAATGAATTAATTAGGGCCCGAGCACTTACAGTGCGAAGGCCCTTTTGTATCTGTAGGAATTTTTTTTTCTTTATTCTTTATTCTTCTGACGAAAGGAGGGCCTTTTTGTCCCCTAAACGTGCCCCAAAAGTCACCAAATTTTGCACACAAGCCAGGCCTGGCGAAAAATTTGATATTTAATGGTTTGCATTGATGGGCATGGCAAAATGGAGGAACAGCACCCCTAGAAAACTTTGTGCCTCAAGCCCCACAATACGGTTTGATGTATATGCACGAAAATCGGTACACACCTGTATCATGTCGCAACTTAAAGAAAAGTCTCTTGGCACCATGGGCAAAACCGAACAGGAAGTCGGCCATTTTTAACATTTTGAATTGATCGCGTAATTTTGGCACAATTTATGCCATTCCTTCGGCAGTTAATACGGCCCGAACTGTAATGTTCACTCAGGTGTGTTATACATCAAAATGTGCGTCTCCATCCTGCGACGACGCGCATTACTTTTCTCAGTCAAAAGCGTTACCATAGCGATGATAGATGCCAAAAAGCGCGCCCCACCTTTATCTGATTGGTCCATATTTGATAGTTCCAATTTTCTGCCATAACTTTTGAATGGTTTGATATAAAGAGACATGGGTGGTGTCATCGGACTCGGTATTGAGTACTTGACCTTCATTGGCATGAATTAGCCCCGCCCCTTCTTCTGATTGGTCGATATGTGAGTGATCCTATTTTCTGCCATAACTTTTGAATGGTTTGACATAAAGAGTCGTGGGTGGTGTCATCGGACTCGGTTTTGAGTCCTTGAACATAATTGGTGCAAATTATCCCCGCCCCTTCTTCTGATGGTCAATATTTGATAGTCACTACTTTCTGCTATGACTTTTAAATGGTTTGATATAAAGAGTCGTGGGTAGTGTCATCCGCCAAATGTCCAGGCCTGGAGAATCTACATGCAAGTCATACAAGCGCTTCCACTGCAGCACGACTGAACATGCACAAGGGTGCGAGGGCCCGTTCATCGCTGCTTGCAGCTTTAATTGGCATTGTAACCTGCATTCTGAAGATGTAAACAGGTAACTAATTATTATCCAGTGCTGAAGTTGACCTTCAGTTTATCATATTGTTTTATTTATATATTTTTTGTAAAGCACTTCAGTTTTAATATATAAAGTCATTTGACCATGACCTTATTTATTGTCCAAAAGTATTTTGGCATCTGAATGAGCCATATTCAACTTTTTTCAGTGTTGGAGCACAATATATTTTTTTTCTGTTTACGAGGAAGAAAGAAAAATACATTAGCAATTTTACTGATATTAAGAATGGATTTTATCCTATGCTCTCCGATTGTAAATTATTCCTTAAAGTGGTTGGTGATTTAAAGTAATATGTTTTCATGCCATTATCATGTTTTAGACTTACATATATTAAATAGTAAAAAAAATAAACAAAAATAGACTGTTCTGTGAAAACAGCAACGCTTATTTGAATTCTGAGGTGTTATCACAACATAATGATAATAAAATACATAATTAGAAAAATGGTGTCTACCATGTACTAACAATAGATAAATACAACTTCAGATCAACAACATTGTCTGGCACATTTCACTATCTTTTAATATATTCACAATAATTGACAAATAATTGGACAAAACTTTCATCTCTTCCATCCACTTCCATTGTAAAAACAGGGGTTTTAAATCAATTTAATTCTAATTATTGGACCAAAGAAAATAAACAGCAACTAGATATAAATAAAAAGGAACACTTCAGGTACCGTGTAGTGAGTTTAAAAAACTGAGGATTTCGACAAAAACAAGATCTTTTGATTAGTTTAACTAATAGCATGGTGGAAGGGTCCACATCATCCACATAGCTTTATCCAAAGAAGAGATTTTTCGTAATTAGGGCACGAGCACCATAACTTTTGAATGGTTTGACATAGAGAGTCATGGGTGGTGTCATCGGACTCGGTTTTGAGTCCTTGAACATAATTGGTGCAAATTAGCCCCGCCCCTTCATCTGATTGGTCAATATTTGATAGTCACTATTTTCTGAGAGTCGTGCAGCTTGCACGAGCTTGCAGCTTTAATCCACCGTTGGTTTTGGGATGAAAAGTATTCCTGTGATTCTTTCTGGTTAGCGGGTCACTTTTACAAGTGCCCCAAGCACACCGCTTAACCATTTTAAGTTAAATAAATAAACGCTTTCGAGGTTGTAGCCCTGGGTTGGAGCCTGCTGCCGAGCCGACTTTGTTTTGGAAGTATGGTTCGGATTTCTGCCAGTTTGGGGATAGAAATACGCTGCACCCTCACTACACTGTGTTCAGTGTGTTTGCAAGTGTTCCTGTTACTAACACAAAGTTTAAAAAAAAAAAAGAATCCCATGATTTAAATTTTGATACAAGGCAAGTAAAAACAAGGCTTTTTCCATTGAAGTGAACGAGAGAGACGGCTGTTTTGTGCAACCGGATATTCTGACCCGGATGTAGCAACATAAAAGGATTTTTCTGATTGGTCAGTCAGGGAGCAATCAGAAGAAAGGGTCAATTGTGACAAAATGTGTAGACATTTGTGTGGCGTGAAAAAAAACAAAAAGGCTGAACAGTTTCAACCATATCCAGCAGCAGTAAGTCGGAAAAAGTTTTTTCTTTCAGTCCTTTTCTTTTAGAGGTAGCAGGATATCAGCACTAAAACCCATCCTTGGTCCCTTTCCTAACCCACAAATTCTGAAAGAGAATTTTGTGTGAGTTGCATCAGTGTGTGATAACGCACAGCGATATGGTATCAAATGAGTGACAGCGTTCTTGTTAACCATGGGGTTAACTTGCTGGTTTGCTGGGAAGCCCTGCAACTTTCTTGAATGTCTTCAACATGTGAATAGTGTTATACACTTAAGAATTATGTACTGTAATTTATTTGTTTTTGAAAAAAGGCCTTATATTTCTATCTAGATTGATGGATAATAACAGGTGTTTCTCTAACATTATTTCTGATGTCTGTTTTTATTGGCATTGTGGGAACACAGCTGAATGCATCAAACTATTGAACTATCACAATATCTGCATTTACAGAGGTGTTCTATTCAAGTTTGATTATTGATTTTGCTAATATGTATACTATGCAGTATGTGAACAATTGCACAATCTACAGTATTTAAAAAATACCCAGATGTGTACTAAATTTCTGATATACTGTACAACTGGCCACCCCGCATACTGTATCACATCAACCAATGGACTACTACAGCAAAAGCCAGTCACCGTGGTCACATGACTTCTGGATATTGCATAACATAAGCCGTTTTATGGTTGCATACATGCATTCAAACAGAATGATGTACCAGTACGCAAACCCACCAACTGGTGCTCACTGCAGTAGAGTTTGTAAACTGCATTGTATGCACAGTATGCAGTTTGCAGTTTGAAAAAATAGTTTAAGCCTACAGTCTGTTGATACTTACCAAAGTTGTTGCATTCATGATATCATTACCATTTGGCTGTGTAGTTTTAAGTATACCACATATGAGTATCAATGTGTATTGATTTATTTTTATTTTTTTAGCTTGTATACCACAGGAAGTGTCTCACAACAATGATGAAAGAAAGTGAAGTGCCACACTGGATTAATTAGCAGAAGCATTTTAATCACTGCAGTACCTCTCTTGATGGAAAACCCTCTCACTGGGCAAGAATCCAAACAGAGGTTCTTACCTATCTGCTAAATTAAAAACCAGGTGATGATTTTTATGTGTGAGCAATTTGTATATAGAGAAGAGAATATAAATCAATACAAATATATGTCTTAAAAAACTATGCCAACAATCAAAAGATCAGTGTCCCACTTCTGTGAATTTTCATAATACACCATGAAATATCATATTTTCATCTTGCAGCCAAAGTCTAAGAACTCTTTTGAATTCAAACCCACACTTTTACCAACACCGGCCCCATCTGCCTGTCGGCCCACTTTTGGCCACATGCCGTGATTTTGATTTACTTCCAATGGACATTATTATTTTAATGATGGTTATAATAACTTCAGTGCCATCCTAATGATAGTGATCATAATGTTAGGAACTCACTCTCCCAATATACGCGTGTGAAGCAGTCTCAGCAGGGAGTGAGTGAGCTGACTTCAGAGGTGTGCTTTTTCTCACAGTAGAGTGCAAGTCATTGCAGACTATGTGGGTGATTGTCATTTTTTTACTGAACTTCTCTTATTAGATTGTGCGTTTCCGTTTAAGGGTGTTTTTCTTTCTTTTGCCTTTTTTTTTAATCAAACTTTTTAAATTGTTTGCCCTCTTCATGGTGTGCCCATATAATGCATCCAATTTCACCATTAGAACCATCTTAGCAATGCACGCCAATGCCAGTTTGGATTAGCTAGAGAAAGAAAATTACACACAGCTCATCTTGATAACATCTTGATTAATATTGATCATTTTGCCAGTAAATGCAACTACTTTGCTCAGTTGCAAATTGAATTCTAGCACTCATCCACTCCACTCCTCCCACTGTGAAAGGTTTCCTGGATGCACTGGTTATTTTCATGTAAAAGATGCCTTAAGCAGAATACAATCAATAGATGAATTGGGCAATATTGTAATGAAAAGAGGGTGATAAGTGTGCCAGTCATGCAGTTTAAGAAAGAGGACAAAATCCCTTACCCCTCAGCCACCATCACAGCCGGAGTTTAAGCTGATGTGCTCTGTCTTGTTTTTGCCATACGTGGCACTGAACATTATGGCCAAACATCTACACATTGTGTTGTTTCAGAAGTATTGTGGTTTATTATGATGGAACTGTTCAAGCCTAAGCTGTGTTGCCTTTATCTTTGACAGAGAAGAGTCTTCTGACTGCCAATCCAATCTACTCATCCAGTGTTTTGGTCATTGTACTGACAATAAATCAACATGTAAGATGTTGACTGAGGCCTGATGAGTTTTTTGTAATTCCTCTGATCATTTCACAGTCAGATCTTGAAGACTGTCAACTGTTCAACTACCTTGAAACGTAACCTTGGCCTCATACTTGGGCAAATGCAATTGTTTACATATGCAATGCCATATGACAATACAGTGCAAAATTATTTTACAGTTTTAATTAGCTGGTTTGCTTTGGTTTCAAATTAATCTAATGTATGCTATTGTGTCTTTTAAATGATAAAACTATGATCTAACTAATTTCTTACAGAGATTAAATGACCATCCATCCATCCATCCATTTGTAATTTAATTAATTAATTAATTTATTTCAAAACAGGGACAGTGCACAATAAGACATTAATCTTTTGCAAGATAATAGGCCTATGCATTGTGCCAGGTTGTAGCAACTTGCTATTTTCCACCTGTAGTCCCTGGGCAGGTTGATGGAAAACTACATAAAAATTAGTATAGAAAAAGAAAAAATAAGTAAAAGAGCAGAACAAAGCAAAAAGACCATAGATAAAATAGATAAATAAAACATGGAAGCAGATTCAACAGAGCATGGGATCTGTCAGATGTTAGCTAGGCTGCCCCCCCAACACACACACACACACACACACACACACACACACACACACACACACAACACACTTCATAAATGTACACACATTTGTCTTGACAGTAACCAACGCTTGGCAAGATGTGAGAAGGTGTGGGGACTTGTACATGAAATAATGTCGGTTGGCAGAGTATTCCATTGAGTCATTGCAGTACATGAGAATGATGACTTCCCAAATGCAGTTTTGCATTGAGGTACACGACACTCACCCCTGGTAACAGATCTTGTTGTTCATGTTGACCGACCGACCGACCGACCGACCGACCGACCATCCATCCATCCATCCATCCATCCATCCATCCATCCATCCATCCATCCATCCATCCATCCATCCATCCATCCATCCATCCATCCATCCATCCATCCATCCATCCATCCATCCCCACAAACGGTCAGATAGTGATGTTTAGAATATTCCATTAAATAGGTCGAGCCTTTCCTATTGAACTAATGACTTTGTCGTGGAAATGAGGATTTTAACTGAAAAGTTAAACATCCTCATTTCCACCAAATGTTGAAGTCATGCCCCATTATCTAGCTCTACTGATTCGATCAGATTATATTCGGTTTATTTTATTGTTGTTTGACTTGGACTTGGACTTTTAACTGTTTAAACTCAATGTTTTAAAGCTGCTGTCTTGGCCAGGCTTCCCTTGAAAAAGAGACCATTGTGTCTCAATGGGACCGACCTGGTTAAATAAAGGATAAATAAATAAAATAATGAGTCAAATGTTGGTACACACATGCCAAAACACATGTTTTCAAAATTAATGGATACTGATCTCCAAACATTTGACTTCTACTTTTACAAACTAAAAGCGATTCAACCATTCTGAAGTTGCGACAAGGTACCACTACTGGGGTGGGGGTTTACAGACTTTCTGCGGACTGTTTTGCGAACAGTAGAATTCTCACAAAATGTCTTCCCGGGAAACTTCAAAAACAATCTTGTCTTGTGAAACTGCTTTCCAAAACAAAGAAGAAGATGAGCTCGACTTCGAGGAACATCTTTAGTTTTGGAAAAATTATTGCAACTCGCGCTACCACTGTTGTAAAAATAGTCAGATCCGGTATTTAAATCTTCGTTTTGGGTAGCGGATGATCAAATGGTCACATGACACTGACTACATCACAGGCAGTGATGCCTGAGAAGTGCAAATGCAAAAAAGGTGTTTCAGATACACTTTTGCGCTAAACTGGACAATTAACACATCTTTTGTTGTTTTTGCAACATTTTTTTTTTCCAAATTTTACATTGAAGGTTTTTCTTTGTTATACTTAGGTGTTGTGCAATTCTAGTGGTAATGGAAACTCACTATATTACAGACATAAATGGCATCTCCGATGTCAAGTCATCAGGCCTTTGAAAAAAGTGCATTATAAATCTAAAGGTAAAACAACATGGTCTATCTATGCCACCACATTTGTTTTACTGCTGGGGATAGAGAGCAAATTCCTTTGTATCTAAAGCTGAAGTAGTTTGTTTCATTTGACTTCTAGCCCAATAAAGTGTCAAGTCTGCTTCTCCTGACCCACCCAGGAGAGGTTTGCTGCGGAAAACAAATGGACATGGCAATACTCTCACCAGCGGAGGTCTATTTTGGGTGGGATCTATGGATTTATACAAAAATGTCTGATCTGTTTATCTTCTGGCAGGATAACTAGTGAGTTTCCAAGTTTTCCTCTCACTTTTTATCCTCTTACATTTTCGTGGATTTCATCATTTCCTTAAAGTGCTGTTTGAGATGAGTGTACATTTCAAATTATTTTGTGGGCTTTGGTAAAATGGCTTTACAGTTGGTGTGTCAGTACGTGCGCTGCAGAGAAAGAACAAGACTGTGGTATTCTTTTGTGTGCACAACTATGAAGAAGTGAATCTTCTGCCAACTATTGATTTTTTAAAGTATCTTGCTGAGATGATGAGGAGGTGTGTCCTGTGAAGTGGCTATTATGTGAAATCAGTTGCTGTCGACTGATTTCTGTGCACTCTATATTCATTGTTTCCATCTCTCCAAAATGGCCTACCCCGCATCTCCTAAAAGTGCATCCAACTGAATTCATATTCCCTTTTTAAGGAACTCCCCACTGCTTTATAACAGCTAGCACTTAAGTCTGCATCAGTGAAAATTAATTTTCTGTTGATATTTTAGATTAATAGTTTATATCAATTATTTGTAAGATGTTAAATGAGATTTTATGAGAAAACTACTTTCCTTTGGTTTTAAATTCCCAAAATATTAATAAAAAATGTACCGTATATACTTTTGTCTAGTGTTCATTTTTTTTCCCTTGTCTGCATATACAGTATATTAATGGTTAATACCAAATTTGGTAAAACTTAAAGCATATATATGCATTTTAATCTTCAAACAAAGGGTTGTTTTTTGTGTATGTGTGCATGGCTGTGTGCGCGAGTGTGTTTTCTTCACAAGCCCTCTTGGCAGTCAACTGTATTTTATTAGTCCCTCAAGAAAAGGAAGGAAAAAAGTGAAAAAGAATTGAAAAAAAAATTCTGCCCAAAAGGACTTAGATTGAAAAAGTAGGAAAGAAAAGACAAGACAGTGACAATGACATACTGTATACAATATATCTGCTCGTACATGTTTAAGTATACCAATATGAAGTCACGCAATACATGCAGTGAATTGACCCTTTGTGAAGCCCGGCATCGCTTAACCATTTTAACATAAATAAAGAAAACGCTTTTTCCATTGATGTGAACAGTATGCAGTATGCGTTTGTGTATGTGTGTATGTTAGGGGTGTAACGGTACACAAAAATCTCGGTTCGGTACGTACCTCGGTTTGGAGGTCACGGTTCGGTTCATTTTCGGTACAGTAAGAAAACAAAATGCAAAATATAAACGTGCTAGTTGTTTATTACACACACACAAAATAACATTGGCTCTACGTATGCCGGCGCTAGGACCCCGCGGACGCATGGTGTGTCGTCGGGCTGTGTTTTCCTTCATGCTTCCCTGCAGCGTCTCATGCCAACACAAACACACGTACCTGCAGAAACATTTCTTTATATAATGTTGTCTGTCGCCCGCAATATTTTTTCTTTTTTTGGGTGGTGCCATAGTTGGCTGGCTACAAACTCTATACATCCCATAATGTATAATAATATGCCCGCGCTCTCAGCAGCGGTAATCGCATCGTTAAGGCTGATTTATGGTGCCACGTTACACCAACGCAGATCCTACGGCGTAGGGTACGCGGCGAGCGGCCGTACGGTGCACGTCGCTGCGTACCCTACGGCGTAGGTTCTACGTCGATTTAACGCCGAACCATAATTCAGGCTTTACTAGGCAACGAAGCAGGTTGACTCACGTTGCAGAACAGCGCTGCAGAGGCGCTCATAAACGTAAATGATCATTGTTTTTTTTTTTTTTAGGCCTGGCGGGGGGTCTCGATGGTAGGGGAAACACTGGACTTGTCACAATTATGTGCTTAGCTCTTTAGTTCTTCATTAGTTAGTGCTTTTTTCTTTAATCTTAATACTTTCTCGGTGTGAGCGCAACTGCCTATGTGCAGCAGCGCTCTGCTCCACAACGTGCGGTCCTCTACTTAATATGTCCGTGTGGAAACTCGTTCGGTACGCCTCCATTCCGAACCGAACACGCTATACCGAACGGTTCAATACAAATACATGTACCGTTACACCCCTAGTGTATGTATGCATTTATATGTGTAGGTACGTGTATGTGTATGTATGTGCTAATATATATACTGTATGGAATGATATTTAGTAATGACATGTGGAATATGCTGTATGTTTGTGTTATTTTGTTTATACTCAATTTCTCATATGGATTTATTTATGTTTTTTGTTTCATTCTGTAAATCCAAAATGCACTAGTTTATAAAAGCTAACATTTTTTTTTTCCTTTCTTTTTTTCTTGTGAAAAGGGTAGGCGTCATAAGCTGAGGCTTCAGTCTACACCTTTTGGTCCTTGGTTTTTAGTTAAAATTGTATATATATACCAATTTTTTTCTTTTTTGTATTACACTGACGATTTACACTTCTACTTTGGGTTATTTGTGTTGTGGAAACTGAAAGGACCAATGAACTAAACTAAACAGGTGAGACGGATATTCTGTCCCGGATCAACGGGGAATGATTTTTCTGATTGGTCAGTCAGTGACCAATCAGAAGGCTGACATAGGGTCAATTAGTAGATATATTATGGGGAAAAAAGAAAGAAGAGAAAATACATAAAAAGTATTTAGTTAATCACTGATTGTGCAAGTTATGCTTCTTAGAAAGCTGAGAGAGGTCTGTAATCTTCATCATAGGTACACTTTAACTATGAGAGACAAAATTAGGGAAAAAAAAAAATATATATATATATATTTACGCCTGCAGTGTGTTGTGACAAGCTCCATCAGACCCCTGTAACATGCAGTGGATTAAGCAGATACAGAGGGTAAATGGATAGTGGAAGACGCATTTCACTGGTTATTATTTCAGTAGATAAAGGGTTAACTGGTTGGGAAATAACATTTGAATTGAAACTAGGGTTCAGGTGAGAAGTAAATTATATTTTTAGGCTTGAATACATGTCCTTGGAGCATTTTGTTTGCTGACATATCCACACGACAATACCTTACAACATAACTTTCGACTGGGTTTAGGCAATACAGCAACTTGGTTATTATTAGAGCCACTCTTACTATCAGAGTTAGGGCCAAAATACATTATTTTATGATGCAACTGTCATATTAACGGTCACCAGGTCTGGGGAAGGAACTTTAGAGCCATAATGAAACCAACAAACATCGGTAAGTGCTTTTTCTCTCATCCATTGCTTAACAGGATTCATTCTATTCAACAGAACATGAATGCTGAGATGTTTTCAGGCTATGTGTGATTTCTAATGTATAGAGTTTTCACGCATATTCTGGACTCAGTAGGAAACACAGCTAAAGATTGGTATGCCTTTATAAAGTGAATAATGCCAGTAAATGAGGGAAATCATCTTATTAAAGGGATTACATTTGTCATGTAACTTCCTCAAAACTGACCTTTAAAAAACAATAAATGAGGCTTCAAACAGCCTATGTCCTGGCTGTTGACATTTGACATGAACTTCCCTCTAATTCCTGAGAAGCTACATAATAATTACCACAGTTATACAACCTGTCCCCAGGCTTGGAGGCTTGACCTTTCTGGAAATAACATGTTCATCTCTCTTAATGTGAAATAAGGGATGTCATTTCCTATTGTGCCCCCAAACACAGCAACACAGATGTCATCTCGCATCAACTTGTACATCACTGCAGCAATATGATGGCAGATTTTTTTTTTCTGTGACTTTTTACATGTAAGAAGGACATCTAAGTGGCTTCAATGACAAGAATAACTTCACCATAATTGCCATAGTTTGTTATCATTTTTATCGGTGGTATGTGCTTTTGTATTTTCTATTATGGACCTTAATAACCATCCAATCTTGACCACCCAGGGCTGAGAGAAACATTTGTGGAGCTCTTCACATGCAATTTCGCAAACTTGCACGCAGCCAAATATAAACGTTCAACCATCAAAGCTGTGGAGAAACCCAGAGTCAGGTTCTATCCCCTCTGACTACAATTTGAACTAATGGGAATCGTATGGCTGAGTGCACTTCACAGCACAAAGAGTCAGGATGTACGGCCACCTAGTGAGAGCATTCCACCCACAAAAATAAAGAAAAGGAAGGCCATATTAGTGGCTGGTGTGGTGAAAAAAGGTCAACACTGTTTACTTTTTCCTCAAAGAAACAGTTTCAGAAGTCTCTTTCTTTCAACAATTTATTTTTGTAGTACTGTACATGCAATGATCGTATTGCAAAAAAAAGCAGATTTTGGAAGATTGATATTTTTAAGCTAGTTATTATTATATTTAATTCTTAATTTCTTTCTTGCATCATAGACCTCAGTACATGGGCATCTTGTAAATACTTTCTTCTCTTTCATATTTCCTTGTTTCTTTGAGGCCATACATTGCTTTTCTGATTTTATCTTATTATATAAACAAAAGTTTACTGCCTCTGAAGTCCTCGTGAAATGCATTTGCTTCTGGATTGAATTTATTATTAAAGGTTGTATGTAACACAGTTATAAGCAAAAGAGTCGGGAAGTGATCAAGTCGATGATAAATCACATAAACATGTATTAACTCTTACTGGAACATAAACTCAAAAGGACGAAGGATAAACAGAAATTATAAAACGGATTAAGAGATTACTGTAAAGCAATATGGGTTTTTTTTCCAATAATGAAAGTAAAACACAATTAAATCACTTGTTAGAAACACAAACATTGGGGAAGAACCCTTTTGCACTTCTGCAATTTTATCTGTGATTTTTAGGTCGCAAGAGCTGTACTTCATAAATATTCATGGGGCTGCTATTTATGCTCGTCTGTCACTTCATTAGTTACACCTTGCCAGTACCAGGTAGGGCCAACTTTTCACTTTAGCTCCTCGTTGCAGAGATTCAACCAGATGCTCAAAGCGTTCCTTGGAGACATGATAGCAGGTCTGGCAGATCTGCCAGTTGCATGTACATGCATATACACATATTCCAGCTCAGCCTAAAAGTCCTCTGTTGGTGGTAACCCTTCGGGCCTTTTAAGTCCAAGGGATCTCATTGTCATGTTTAAGGAACCAGTTTCAAAATACCTGAGCTTTGTGACATGGTGTGTTATGGAACAAATCATCAGAAGAGGGGGAGTCTGACTTTTTATCAATGAAGTGGGCCTGGAAAGTATCCCTCACACCATTTTAGTCATCATACCAGCCTGATTTGTTGATACAAGCCAGGATGGCTCCGTCTGCTTTAAGGTTTTATGTGTTGTGCTTCCAGAGATGGTCACTTTGATAACTGGGTTATATTGAGTTATTTGATTTATTGCTGACTTCTTGTCATATCAAATCTATCCACTCTCCTCTGACCTTTGGCATCAACTAGACATTTTCTGCCAAAGAATTGCCACTCACTGAATATTTTATATATTTATTTCTGACCATCACTCTGTAAACACTTTACAAATGTTTGTACGACAAAATCCCGGTAAATCAGCAGTTTCTGAAATAGACAAACACATCTGCCAGCAACAACCGTGCCACAAAGGTTTTCATGTTAAAACGTTTTGGTTGTTATTGTTTGCCACATGATGCACCAAGGCAACATTAAAAAAAGAGCTAAGAAGTAGGAATGGGCGATATTTTACCGTTCATCAATATACCGTCAAAAAAATTCCCCACGGTAAGAATTTGTCATCTCGCTGTAAAAACGATACATTCCCCATAGATGACGTTTTTGTGTAAAGCTGATTTATGGTTCTGCGTTAAATCCACGCACAACGTACGGAAGGAAGGAAGGAAGGAAGGAAGGAAGAAAGAAAGAAAGAAAGAAAGAAAGAAAGAAAGAAAGAAAGAAAGAAAGAAAGAAAGAAAGAAAGAAAGAAAGAAAGAAAGAAAGAAAGAAAGAAAGAAAGAAAGAAAGAAAGAAAGAAAGAAAGAAAGAAAGAAAGAAAGAAAGAAAGAAAGAAAGAAAGAAAGAAAGAAAGAAAGGAAGGATATGAGCCAGAAAGAAAGAAAGAAAGAAAGAAAGAAAGGAAGGATATGAGCCAGAAAGAAAGAAAGAAAGAAAGAAAGAAAGAAAGAAAGAAAGAAAGGAAGGATATGAGCCAGAAAGAAAGAAAGAAAGAAAGAAAGGAAGGATATGAGCCAGAAAGAAAGAAAGAAAGAAAGAAAGAAAGAAAGAAAGAAAGAAAGAAAGAAAGAAAGAAAGAACATGGCGGATCTGAGTCATTCCAGTTTTGCAGTAGGTGGACTCCTTTAATTGTTTTTTATTAATTCAATTTAATTGGTGTAGTTTAGTAGTATTTAGTATTCTTTTAGAGCAGTGTTTTGGGGGCTCCAAAGACTGAATGTGGTGATAGATTTATAGTTACAAAGGTGGAGTTGAATTGGTATTTTTTTTATCTTCATTTTTATCGTTATCAGGATAAATGCCAGAAATTATCGTGATACATTTTTTAGTCCATACCGCCCATCCCTACTAAGAAGCATCTCATAGTTCCTCTGACGGTGTCATTTACCTGACAAGGTTCTGTATTGCATTGGCTGGAAGCCCCTTCAAAAGGCTTGATTGGTCTTTTTATTTTCCTCGGAGTATGTATAGTTAGCCTGGAGCGAAGGGTGGAGTCAGAGCAGTGTATTGACAGACACCAGAGCTCCTCAGATGGCCCGGAAGCACTGACAGCTGTCAGCTACCTTGGGAATCACATGTTTTCATGTATTGGCAAAGGCAATACTGTGTGATACTGTAAATACTCTGTGAGTAGGAAGATAACAGTCTTGGTCTACATCATGTTTTTTCCCTTCCTATTTTTCCAATCATATGTTACATCTATCATTCCCTTTCCGTCCCTCACGTTAAAGCCAAAGCTGTGGATCCTGAGTTCCAGCCACCCATGACATGAGTGATCTAGTAATTGTTTAGCTGGCAGCTGAGGCATGGGGGGCTTGTGCAGTACTAGTGGACATTGTGTCATGTGTGGGCAGTAAGATGAATCCAGTCAGGAAAAAAAGGAGCGACAAACTCAGAAACTGACTAGAAGAAGCAGATAGACATGGGAAAAGTGATGGGACCAGGCTGGCTCTTGAAAACAAACTTTAAGGAAAATTAATGAATGTAAAAACTGCAGAAAGAGAGGTCGAGGAAGAGTGGGTGCAGGCTCGTCTTGATATGTGGGTGGAAGCTTCTGAGTTTTAAAGAGTGGTAGCAGTATTGGCATGGGAGACATGGAACAAGGGTGGATGTGAAGGAGATTTGAAGAAAAGGCGAAGGAGCAAGGCAAAGGGGTGGAAAAGCTGCAATTAGTCTAATTAGGTGACCAGCTCTAGCAAGGGACTGACAATATGTCACTTCTCATTATAACCCATAAGCAAACACGGCAGTCTAATTCAAGGCAGCACCCATTCTCTAGACACTTCCTTGTGTCACTATAGATTCTGTCCTCCAAAATCATGCTTGTATGTTACTGGTTTGCCAATAAAACAAGGGGATTTTGATTAAAAACATGGAGTTCAGATGTAAGATGCAGTTGGAGATGTGTATTACTGCTTAAGTAGCTCATCTTTTCAGAATATTTCAGAATATGTACTGATCTTGTTTACAGTGCAACCTAATCTCTAAAACAGCACTTTTTTTTTTCTTTTATACTAGTTTGTCGACCCCACAGCAAATGGCCCATTAAAACTTTACCATTGCTACATAAACACTTTACAGAACCAAACATATTTGCTGTCTTTTTTTTTTTTCCCTCACCTCCCCCAGTGACATG
Organism: Cololabis saira; assembly: GCF_033807715.1. Classification (NCBI taxonomy): domain Eukaryota; kingdom Metazoa; phylum Chordata; class Actinopteri; order Beloniformes; family Belonidae; genus Cololabis; species Cololabis saira. The sequence goes on from NC_084594.1 coordinate 12,350,630, forward strand.
ACATGACTCTGCTGAGCCAAGTAACTGTGACAAATTGGGATTGGAAGTGACAAAATAGGCTATTTAATAAGCATGGCAGAGGGGATTGGACTGGTGGTGGGTTCACTTGAATAAGCAGACTGTCTGAACTCCTTCTGGGTCCGGCTTTGATGGCAGTTTTCATCCAGCTGATGAGGAGATTCTGGCAATGGAAGATGGAGCAGTGTCTACAGCACATGCATGTGTGTTAAGCTATTCATAGCCATGTGTGTGTCCAGAGGCTTTAGTAAATGCAAAATCAGTGCCCACATCAATCTGAGGCACAGATATACTGTGGCGAGTGACTGGACTCTGGGGAAGTAAATGTAGCCTTGTGTTAACCTCGGGCTATTAACTGCCAAACATAAACTCCTTCCCTCAGATTGGAATCAGTTAGCCATTCTTTATCAGATTTTTCTCTTGAGTGTTTTTCCCTTTGTCACCATCGGCCCCTGAAATGAGGAGATATCCATAGACAAAGATGCTGCAATGTTTCTGGATGCTAGGTTAACTTTGAGTCGTTGCTCTTATGATGCTAATGTGCATGTGTTAAAATGTGAGGAAAACCTCAATATAGGGCTGAGCGATATATCGAGTATACTCGAAGTATCGCGGCTTCTACTCTGTGCGATGTACAAAATGACTATATTGTGAATATTCGAGTTAGGGCTGGGCGATATATCGAGATTTTAATATATATCGATATATTTTCAAACGCGATATGGTACGAGACAATATTGTTTATATTGATTTAAAAAAAAAAAAAAAAAAAAAATTATGATTTTGATATAGCTTATTTTGTGACAAATTGACTTGAATGTTTTATTTGAGATTTGCACAAATGTTTTGTTATTTGCACAACTGTCAACCTCAGTGGAAAAGTCTGCCTGTTACTGTCTACATTGTATTAATTGCACAGTGTATTTTAATGTAATTGTTATGCAGGAAAGGGATATTTGTTTTATTTTATTCAAGAAGCATTTTTATTCTATATATGCAGGCAGTTTATTTTCATTTCATTTGTTTTATACATTTTGATATTGTGCAGACCTCTGTTAATAAAGGTACCTGTGTGACATTTGGCACGAGGCTTTGTATTAAAACTGACTGTTTTTTTAAGGATTTGCCTCAGAAAAAAATAAAGCTAACAGAGATGCTATGCTATAATGCTTTGGGGGAAACCCCAATTATGGCACACAAAAAATATCGATATATATTGAGTATCGCCATTTAGCTAGAAAATATCGAGATATGACTTTTGGTCCATATCGCCCAGCCCTAGGGGGAAACCACCAATTACGCCGCGTAAAAAATATCGAGATATATATAGAATATCGCCATTCAGCTAAAAAATATCGAGATATGACTTTTTGTCCATATCGCCCAGCCCTAATTCGAGTATACATTATCACGCATTTGCTTTTAGCCACGGGCATTAAATTACAGGCTTTCCTCACTCTCTCGTCTCGTCTCTCCTTCTCAGAGAGATAAAACAAGCGCACCTGGTTACACACGTCAGTCACGTGCGTGCATCGTCATATGCCCAGCAGAAAGGTAGCGGTAGCTGGTGTCGGCACTGCTGTCCGGGACCGCCGGTGACTTCCACCTAACTTTCCCAAACTCGGCCTATTTGCGCTGTGAGTTCATCCGTGCGTTTGGGTTGCGCCTCGGACTCTTTTCAAAGCAAACTGGGACGGTTTAGTAAAGATGGAAGGGGATGTTTTCTCCTCGCACAGCTCTCCGGAGAGCCGAGGAGCCGCTCAGTGCGCACACGCATCCGCGCGCAGCCGAGCCCTTCTCTTCCAGAGCTGAGAAACCTCACCAAGTGTTGCTTAAATGTGGCCACATGAAATTAATCACTATCATCGAAACAAAGTCAAACAAGACTATATGAGGTCATATTTCTAAAAGTAAGTGAAAGTGATGCAAAGTAAAGGAGAAGAGGATGAAACATTGCAGTCCCTACACCTACATTAGTCTGAATATAAAGGTGCTCTAAGGGGCCCCTCCTGCTCGAGAGCAGCTCATCCCAGGTAAAACCGGGACCAGAAGATGTTCTTAAATGACAATTTTTATGTTTGTACCACTCACTGCTTAGTAGCTGTTTAATAAATACAGTTTATTAAACCCCCCCCCCCCCCCAAAAAAAAAAAAAAAAAAAAAATTACTGGGTTTGTATGTGTATATTTATGTATGTGTACGCATATGTATGCGTATATATATGTATATATATTAAATATAGTAATAATGCACATATATATACTTTTGGTTTCTACCGTCATGGTATCAATCATTAATATGTGTGCAGACAAGGGAAAAAAAATAAAAAAAAAAAATAAAAAAAAAATAAATAAATAAATACAGTTTTGGTAAATTTGATTTATTCCCACTTTTTGCATGAAAGTTTAAAATTAGCATATGTTAATGTAGTATGAACAAGAATGTTTTAATGTAGACATATAGAATCGTCATACTGGTGTGATTGTAGGCATCAACGTGTTAATTCAAGGCTAAGGCAAAATATCGAGATATATATCGTGTATTGTGACATGGCCTTAAAATATCGAGATATTAATAAAAGGCCATATCGCCCAGCCCTACCTCAATACAGGTAAAGAGCAATGTGAATGTGGGTTCAAAATACAGTGGTCATTATTTATAGATACCAGCAATACAGTCAGTAAGATAAAAAAAAAAAAAACAATCTGACACTGATGTGTAAAATAGAAATAAGAGGAACATTCTGTGAATGCAAAGACAGCATGGAATATAGATGGAAGAAGCACATTAAACAGTAGAATCCAGAAGAAAAAAAGATAAGGCAAGATAACTAGAAGTGAAGTGAAAAGTCTGAAAGGAAGAGGTTTTAGAGTTTGACAAAGAGAGACAAAAGAAAGAAAAGTAAAAAGGGAGGCATGGAATATAGAATTAGAAGAATGAGTAAGGAAGGAAAATAATGATCAGACAGCTTGGTTGGAAGGACAAATAGAATCGGGATTTGTGCATGTGGGGTACACTCTGGAATATATTCACAGGATCAATTGGTCAGGCTTGCATGCATTTTCTGTTCATACACACGTACTGTATGCATATTTGGAATTCAATCTATTTCTCTTTTATTTCATTTGTTGATTCATTTTTTATATTATCATTACAGGCATCAAAAAGTTTCAGGCCAGTAGAAGTAGGAATGTACCAAGAAAAAATATTTAGTCTAAATTTTGATACCAATATTCAGGCTGTTTATTCTAAATATACTGGATTGTTTTATTTGTTCAAAAAAAGGTGGCAAGAAAAAATATACTGTATATACCACTTGGGATTAAAAGGTTTTTGATTTAGACTGGTTTATGGGTTTTCTTACTTTGTACACCACTTTTGGAAATATTTAAAGGAGACCTATTATGGCATCTAATACCTATTTTAAACAGGCCTTGAATGTCTTAAAAACACGTTTTTTATTTTTTTTGCTAAATAAATGATACATTCCACTTTTCGATGATGTTAGTCCTTTGGCAGAATTTTTTTTTTTATCAAATATTTTTTTACTTTTTTTTTCTTTTCTCCTTTACTTGAGGGAAGGGTTAGGGTTGGAACAGACTGCCAAGAGGGCCGGGGTTAGGAAACACATCCACGAACACACCCATGCGCACACACACAGACACACACACACACACACACACACACACACACACACACACACACACACACAAAGCAACCTTTTTTTGAAGTTTAAAATGCATATATATGCTTTAGGTTTTTACCAAACTTGGTATAAACCATTACTATACTGAATATGCAGGCAAGGGGAAAGAGGAAAAAAAAGAAATCAGTATTTTGTTGAAATATGATTTAGACAAGCAGACAGACTCAAGTTCAGAAGGAACATTTAACTTATCAAGTGAAGAGAAAATCCGAAGTGCTCAGGGAATTGTTCAGAAAAAATGTTGAAGGTGCTCTTTGGTGTTGGGGAAAAAAACAATATCTAATCAAAAAAAGGGAGTCCAAGGCACTATAAAAAGCCTTTATTGAAACATGGCTAATTAGTATAAAAACATGGGAGCAGAGACCCACGCGTTTCGGCGCAAGCCTTCTTCAGGGTACTGCTCAAACAGGAATTCCTAATGATATACACCTGCCCTGCACAGGTAGGAAGTCACATGAACCATTTCCCAGGTAAACATTACATGCCTGTTTGAGCAGTACCCTGAAGAAGGCTTGCGCCGAAACGCGTGGGTCTCTGCTCCCATGTTTTTATACTAATTAGCCATGTTTCAATAAAGGCTTTTTATATTTTTCCACAAGAAGAGTGCCTTGGACCCCCTTTTTTTGATTTGAACATTTAACTTAATTCCTCAGTTGCTTAAACTCTCTGCTTAAAATCTCTGATATCCTTTATACTTTCCCTCAAGGCTTTGTCAATAACTCAGATATCAAGATGCTTTCAGGAAGTCAGTCAATTGTTTTGATCATAAATAACTAAAATTCTAAATAAAATTCCCCTTGAAATGCTGTATATTACTACATATGTCAGTGTTTAAGCAGAAGTTCACACTTTACCACCCTCACTGAAACACCTGCATTGCTTTGATTGGCTTTAGTGGCCATGGAAATATCACAAACACCCTAAAAAATGACTGTGTGCTTATTTGTGATGCCCAACTAATGTTACAAAGCAATATTTAATTTCCCTGGAATTTGTTTTTCCTTTTTTTTTGTGTACCCTCAATACAACGATAACCCAGTTTAGGGAAACACAAAGACATTTCAAACTGAACAAGCGACACTCGATTTAAAAAAGAGTTATGTGAAACTATCCTTGAATGTTGGCACAACCACTGAAACATTTTTGAGATATTTAATCAACATTGAAAAATCTCAATGTTACTACAGGACGAAGAACAGTACAAGAAATATCTCTTCATACTACTGGAAACAGGAATTGCAAAAATATAAAAATATATAAAAAAATAATAATGGACAGCCAACATGAGTTCTGAATGTCAAACCATTTTCATGTTACATACTGTATTTTATGATAAGACTGAGCATATGTCTTAATACAAGCATTAATCCTGTCTGTAATTTGTAACAGTAAATAGCTTCAGTGAAAATAAAAGCAGCCAAACTTAAATAATAATAAATAAAAACACATACATTTTTGATGCAGGCATACATTTGCCATAGCTATGGAGTCTATGTTAGCAGTAATTGACACTGCCTTAAAAAAATGATCCATCTTGATTTGGTTCACTCAGAAATCACTGACAAATGGTGCAAATTACCGCATGGAGTGATTCATCTTCTTCAGCCCAAGTTAAAAGGTGTTTCAAAAGAAGAAGACGTGAGAAGAAGACGTGTGTTTTTTGCTAATTTATTCACGGTACTCATATATGCAATCCACAAACTCTCTGAAGATACATCTAATCTGTCTGGTCAGGGAATGCACGGCAGAGAAGCGAGAGGGCTAATGACGGAGCAGAGAGGCAAACATAACAAGCTGATCACGGTCAGAAAGAAACGGGCAACATCTTGTCTACTAGAGAGCATAAAATAAACCACTGACCAGTTCGCTGACTTATTTTGCCTCGTTCTTATACACTTCAACAGGTTTTCCTTCCTGTTGAACACTGAAATAGAAAAATAACAGCATCATCAAAAATTTAAGAGATGTTCTTCTGAGTTTTCTTCCAGTTTAAATGTCTTATTTATTTATTGTAGTCTGTATTTTTTATTTATTTATGTGTTAACACCTTTTGTCTGTCTGTCTGTCTGTCTGTCTGTCTGTCTGTCTGTCTGTCTGCCTGCCTGCCATTTATTTAGTATGCAGTTCAGGCTCAGCACCTAGCTTACAGTTACATTTCTTCAACCCACAGCCAAATATTGCATTAAACAATTGTGCAATTTCAAGAATGGCAGTGTACAACACCATCAGATGATTCATTATGATTCATTAAGCAATGCTGGCAAACGATACAGAAGGCATAGCGACATAGCATTCTGGTAAACATCTAAGTGGTGGTTCACAATTCGAATGCACATGAAATCACCTATAATTATAAATAACAAAGAAACCGTTCACATCTGGCGTTAACAAGTGTCATTTTAGAGCAGATAAATGTGCAGTTTTAATGTAAGCATGAATTAAGACTACTGATATAATGGTTGTCAGTGATGCATATGGACACATTCTTTTATCGGTCCAAACGCTTAATTTGTCAATTACACACATTGAAAGAGTACATGACCTGACTTGTCTCCACAGCAAGGATTCCAATTAAAACCTTTCTTGCTGGTATCACTCTGGGGAAGTGTTTTAGTCTATATAAAACTATATCCAAGTGCAGAGAATAATACTGACATCTTAATGAAACTAATATAATAAAACTATAAGTAATCTAATGAAACTCATCAGGAGGGAGGAAGAAAATGTGTTGACGCACATTAGGAGACATGCTCTTGGATATATTACAGGCTTTTTTTAACAGAGTGTAAAATATTGAAATGTTATTGGCTGCTTTTCATATTTCTGCACAAATTTTATCAGGAAAGTGAGTTATAAAATCTCAGTTTGCATGCCTTTGATCAGCGGTGGGGTGCTCACATTTAGCCCAACAACATCTCAAATCTGTCCTCTTTTTATCTTCAATTTTAAACATCTGGCTCACTGTGCATTCATGATAAAACAGTCTGGTGAAATGTCTGTGCACATACTGCAATTAGCATGACATACTTTAGCTGATAGCCAAAAGGTACTGTAGCTTCACCGACTCACAGAAATAATTAGAGCACTGATACTAATAGTTCTCTTTCTTGTAATCATACTAAATGTTCCATGTTTAATTATTTATATTTACCATTTGTCAGTTGATCATTATGTTGTTGATGTTTTCTATCTTGGCAACAAGTGGCAGCACTTCAGTTTATTCTTGATCAGACACATTGTAACATGCATACTTACACGATTGTACTGCATATTTGCATGTCTCTTGATGTGCATGTGTGTGCAATTGTGAGTTTGTATCACAGAGACCAGGAGGGCTGTCTGGTGGTCATTAGCCCTATGCCTATCACTTTGCAGTGATCAGTCTTGCCTGGCTGTCGTCTCTTCGTTGCCAGCTGTCAAAGGCCTTGCTCTGGGCATGTCCACTGATGAGAGGCTGCAGCCATGCTCTAAAATCCATCCAGCACTCTAATAGGTCACGAATGGCTGCACAGAGTTTGCCAATAGACTTGGACTAAGAATGAGTGGAGGATGGAAAGGAGGAAAGAGAGAGAGATACACACATTAAGGGAGGACACATATGAAAAGGCATTAAAAAACCAAAACAAAAAGAAAATGAAGAAAGAAATCTCACTTACTCCCCCAAGTGAGCAGTCAGGCAAGAAGTGTGATGCTCCCCCCCCCCAAGGGGGTGCTTGCCCCTTCAAACACAGGTCCTCTGGCAGAGGCCTGGGAGCTCCAGGGTTCTACGCAGCATCTCAGATGATTCTGGGACCGCACTCTTCTGGACAGAGATCTCTGACTTTGTTCCCAGAATCAGTTGGCGCTAAACTCCCAGTTTGACGCTCACAACCCGACTCTTCCACTTACCACTGGCACAACTGTTGTGTTCATGTTCCGTTCATTTTCAAACTTTTTTAACTCTCTCTTTTAACTCTTGGTGTTTTTTCATACTTCTCACATTACATTACAACAGTGCTTTTCAAAGTATGGGGCGTGTCCCACTGGTGGGGAAGGAAGACATGACAGGTGGGGCGCGACAAAAACGGGAGGAAATTTTCAATTTCATGCCTATCTTACTATAAATGCTATTGACAATAAAGATAATTCACTCTAAACAAAAAACACACACACAAACATAGTAATAATTAATAGCTAAAATTATTAAAAAGCATTAGGAGACCGGAGAAAAATGTACCCGTAACTAAAGTGCAAAAACAATGATTGACGTCGGACTGTTAATTGCAGCGGGCCGATATTTGCAGCAGTATATCCCCTCATCGGACAGAAAGCTTTAAACATCCTTCTTCCCTTTGCCACTTCATATCTCTGCGAGAGAGGCCTTTTCAGCTGTTGCTTTTCTACAAACCAAGTACAGATCCCAACTCAACATTGAGCATGATTTGAGAGTGGCAGTTTCCAGCCTGCAACCTGTGCAGTGCAAAACGGGCAACACTGCAGCCACTAGTAATGCAGGGAAAGTTATCTTGTTTATGTTTTTGCAAATAAAGTTATGATGGCAAAACTGCACTTTTATTTTCTTTTTTTGAACTTTGTGTTATTTGTTGTTTTTGATTTTGATTCAGTATCAAATATGACTGATATACTTGGTGCTAGTAATTTCAATACATTCAAAATAACTTGAAGTAATTTGTCAAGATTTTTGTTGAGGCGACGGGGGCAAGTGGGGCTTGAGAATCCCCACTTGCTCAAAGTGGGGAATGACGCAAAAAGTTTGAGAACCCCTGCGTTAAAAAGTTGTACAATTATTGTTATCTATCATACATTCTTCTGAATATTTGCTCATTCATGCTATACCACCTTTAGATGCATCTCCCTTTTCACTTTTGGACTTCCAACCAGTTCTTAGGAGAAACTGCTTCTTCCAGCTACTTGGTTAGGGCATCCTTGTATGCCACCTGTCCAGAGGTGTCAAGTAACGAAGTACAAATACTTCGTTGCCTTACTTAAGTAGACATTTTGGTTATCTATACTTCACTGGAGTAATTATTTTTCGGACGACTTTTTACTTTTACTCCTTACATTTTCACGCAATTATCTGTACTTTTTACTCCTTACATTTTAAAAACAGCCTTGTTACTCTATTTCATTTTGGCCTTTAAAAAAAAAACTATCCAGTTAAATTGCTCCATCCGGATAGAGTGAATTTGGTTGTGGTTGTTTCAGATGTTCTTGTCCAGTTTTGTTCTTACATCCGTTGCCCTCAGATTCCTGCAACTAAACTTGGATATACATTCCAATAAAGGTTATGATAAATGATAACATGCCTCTGAAGTTTGACTTTTTGCACCATTACAATACTTTATACTACATTATACTAGAGATGCATTCATTTTAAATGGCTTTGTCCTTAATGGATTTTTTTCCCCCTTACATTACTTTTACTTTTATACTTTAAGTAGTTTTGAAACCAGTACTTTTATACTTTTACTTGAGTAAAAAACACGAGTTGATACTTCAACTTCTACAGGAGTATTTTTAAACTCTAGTATCTGTACTTCTACCTGAGTAATGAATCTGAATACTTTTGACACATCTGCACCTGTCAATAACTACCCTCGTGTTAAGTGCTGGTATTGGCCGGGTTTCCCAGATCCAACCTCTCTTAAGGATTTAAGAGAGGTTCAAAGAAGGTTTGAACTAAGAGAGAACCCTAAGATACGGGTGTTTCCCAGATGACTTCTTAACACCGTTCTTTAGTTTCGCTCTTTCAGACGCTCTTTGGAGCAGCTGTACGGTTCTGAAACCAAATGAATCGATGCCAGGCAAATCGATCACCGATCACTATCAGCGCATTTTCACACGCAGCACTGCTGCCTAACGCACTAATTCACTGCTGCCTGTGCGTTATAATAAAAAATTAAGATGATAAATATAATTCAATGACCCTTTTTCATCCAAACGGTGCGTTACTCCGTTATTTCTGGCTACAGTGAGGCTTTTTTTCCCCACACACGGAGACCGGGAGTAAACGGGGTGGGCGTGTGTGTGTGTTCAAAAACATGAGCCAAGAGAAGGCGAGTTTCGCAAATTGCAACGTGGAATTACAGCAAACCCTGGTTTTTCGCAGGGGTTATGTTCCAAAAAGAACCCGTGATAAGTGAAATTCTTTTTACAATTATAGAGGGCTTCAGATTGCAGAGATCATCCCCGCCTCGCACGTATTCCTCCTTTTCTGAATGATGCATCCCGACTCGCGCTGTATACAGCGCGAGTCGGCAGGTGGGTTTTTTCAAGAGAAGAAAATAGTTATGGGTCGTTGTCTTCGCTCTTTTCTCTTCTGGGCAAAAAGATTCTTTAATATAAACCGACACCATTGATTATATTTGAGACTGTAATAAACGATTCATCAAAGGATCCCGTTCTTTCAGCTGCTGCTTCCCTGTCATCACACATGTAAGTGCTCGGGCTCGGGCTCGGGCTCGGGCTCGGCGCAGGTGTCACGGCTGCCTGACAGCCCGGTCCGACACACGTCCAGGGGATTGAAGTGCTGACGCACGAATGCGTTCATAAAAACAGTTCTGCTTCGCGCACGGCGACGCGGTTGATTTGCAGCGAGAACATGCTGTATAGCAGCCAAATTATCAAATAAATGATATTCATGATGATCGTTTTATTTGTGCGTAAAGCATAAAGCATATACAGGAACACACTTGTTATTCCTTATTTTTCTTTTTTTTTTCCTTTGCTGTCACCAATAAATGCTAAACAATATAAATCTAAAGTATAAAATAGATCAAAATTTGTGCGGGGTGCATTGTTTTAATATCTCATTGCTTGGTGTGATATTGATTTGCCTGACGCGGCTGGATCTGTGAATCTTTGTTCACTAAGATGGTTGTAAAGACTGGGTCAGCAGCATCTTTCATTTCCTTCTTAATGAAAGAGATACTTAAGCTAAGAGCAACTCTGGGAAACGCGATTTTCTTTCACAGGCTCCTTAAGAAGGTTTGAAAGAAGTCTTTCGCTGTTAAGAACTACTTAACTGATCTGGGAAACCCGGCCATTGTCTTTTCCCAGTCTATCCCCGGGGTCCTCTCTAGTTCAGCCAACCCTGCCCTGGCCTCTATTGCTTTTGTGCTAAAGGATCTGTTCTATTCTTGTCTGTTTTAGTTTAGTTAAACCAATCTGACCAGTCTGGTTGACCATGTGTGCATAAATTACTGCATTGAGCTTCTGCCATGTGTGCTGGCTGGTTAGATATGTGCATCAATAGGCAGCTGAACTGGTGTACCTAATAAAATGGCTATTGAGCATATTTAACTGCATCAAACATGTCTTACTTCAATTTATTAACAACAAATTTAACTTTGGACTGCCAGAAAAGAGAAGGCATGTAATTGGCAAGCCACTAATTTGCCTTTGCCTGTGAAGGCCTCTTTCTCCACTGCACGATGGCTGAGTCTTAGTGAAACTAGAACAAACATCTTCTGTTTCTCTGCTTCTCTTTCCAACTCATTAAAGTTACCCACTTTAATGATAAGAAATTGTGTACACACTTAATGAAATTCCCTAAGTGAGGGAGCAGAACAGAAGGAGAAAGAGATTATTGGGTTAGTGTACATTTTGTTGTTGTTTTTGTGTGTTTGTTTTGTTTTTTGGTACCAAGCAGTTGGCACAGATGTCTCAGTTTGGAAAAAAAAAAAACTCCTGGTTGACGTTGTGGTTGTGGTTTCTATTGTTTTTTTCTGTCCTTGGGTTTCTTTTTAGTTCTTTTGTCTTAGTCTTGTTTTCTTGTATTCTTTTAGTTGCTGGTTCTGCATTACTTTTCCATGCAGCGATTCTTTGTTTGCAATAAAGGACGTTTTTACTCCTGCGTCCAAATCTCCTCCATTTAGGTCCTCTACACCCCCTTCATAACAGACTAATGGGGCAGACTAGGGCTGTAATGGATCATGAAGATCTGTAGTTTGTAGGAATCCCTTCCTGATCCATGACACATTTTCTTTCTTTTTTGTTGTCTAAAACAAAGAAAAAGAACAGTATTGTGGATTGTGAGTGATAGATAATAATATTAAACATTAGGAGCAGGAGGTAACTTGTAACACCTTTTAAGTCACCAGTGTGGGAGGGCCTTTGACTGCTCTGTTGAACCAGTGCATGCTGGGAAGGTGCACGTCAGTGTGCCGTGGAGATAGCAGCGCAGGGTCTCCATTTGCAGTGGACATACATAGCTGGTTCAAAGTAGAAGCATAAATCACCTTTCAGGTGATAAATACAGCTTAAACTGCTTTATATGAGAGCATAAATCACCTAATATGTGATCTATGTTTTATTTGGAGCTGGTGGATAAACCCATCACGGCATGTTTGCCATGCACACAAGGAATCCATATTGATGTGGCAGGTTGAGCGACAGATATGAAACTCCCACTGGGCCACTGACAGTCACTTCATTTTTTTTCGAAAATATGTTTTATTTTTCAAATATAAATATGCATGATATAACATAAACCATGATAGCATCAGAGAGGAACATTTTTGCAATTTTTGGCTCTTTGGGTCCCCCTATAGGCGATGGAGGTCGCTCTTACGACGCAGTCTGTAATCTACTTTTGTTTGACCTCTCCCTCAGTCACTGTCTTGTTTTATCATCCCTCCTTACTTTCTTGAGCATCTTCTCTGCCGCTTGTCTGCTGTAGCTCTGTGAACGAGTTTCATCGTAGTTGATGTGATACATAGTACTGTAAGCGATACGCAGTCGCCCCAGCGGTACGGGAGTCCGAACTTACTTTAGTTTTCACTGATAGCAGGCACACATGATTCCTGCCGCTAGACGACTATTCATAAAAGAAATCAATGATTCCTTCAAAAGAAATTGAAACTGAAATTTCAGCAGGGCCAAAATCCCTTTGTTCTGCTTTCACTTTTATTACGTAGACCAAATGTTAAAAAAGCAGGTGCTTTATTGGGCTTTTTGAGTGACCTGATGCTTTTTTTTCGCGATTCCTTTATTTGATACGGAGCCTCTAAAGGGACATGGATTTATTTATTTTTTTAATATAATGAGTTGTACGCGCGCGCGTAAAAATTTTAAGTGAGCACGTAAAGTTGTTTACTTGCAAGCAAAGTGGTAATGTCCTTATAATGGAGTCCCAGGTTAAAATATAGCTCAGCTAAATCCTGTAATGTCATTTCCATTCATAAACAGAGCAGGAGCAACTGGATTAGTCTCCAGTTCCAGCAAAACTCCCATGTACTTGTTTTTGCGCTCACGTAGAATAACTTTTAGGCGCTCACTTATAAGTTTTGCGAGAGCGCGTGAAACTTTTTAGTGAGTGCATAAACGTTTTACGTGCTCACGTAAAGGTTTTACGCGCACGCGTAAAGGTTTCAGGCGCGAGCGTAAAACTCATTACATAAAAAAAAAAATCCGTGTCCCTTTAGGGGCTCCGTAATTTGAGAATACAGAATTTTCAAATTTAACGCGAATGTTTTGTAATTCAAACATTTGACCTGTTGAATCCCGTTCCTGATTTACATGTGTTTACTCATAAAAGGAAAATGCAAAACAAAATAATATTTACAACCCCTTTACTATTTGAGTCTCCACCAATCCAAAAAAAACGATTCAATCCCTGGCTCAAAAATTGTGTAAAGATCCGAACCACAAGTGATTTGAACCATTACGGCCTGACTGCACACAACAGAATATCTGGTACAAATGTTATCTAATTAAACCGGTTTAGACTGTCAGTCTGCTCTACAGTTCAGTCGTTTACTGTAACAAACAGCAAAAGTTCAGATCCAAATCTTGCAGGCCTTTGAGGCACAAAGGAATAAACAGTATGCCTTTATGTCTTTGAAGTTATCATTCCATAGTGCTAACGTTTAATTGGAAACTTGAAAAGAAGAATTTTTGATCCGTTAAGTCAAGCTGGGGACTGAGGATGAATTTTTTTTCTTTTTTTATCAGCTGTAATTCAAAGTGCTGCATACGATTAATTCCTCTTATATTATTAAATTGCAGTATAGTTCTCTGAAGCATTTCCGCTACTTCAATTTGTTCAGAACGACCTGTTGTGATGTAATCTGTAATGATTAGGGCAGGGATGCAAAATTGTTCCGGTTTACTTATAATAACAATCAACAGTGTCACTTTGGTATTTCTGCAAACTTATGGCAAGCTAACAGGCACCACACTGTTGATTTACTGAGTTTAAATGGAAATTTATGTAAAACATTCTCATGAGGTTGCGTTACTGTAGAAGTGTTCCAACAGGCTGCAGTGAGAAAATGAGACGTCAATTAAGAAATCCACTTTTTTCTGGATATCGGACATGAAGACATTGTACAATGCAGGTAGATGAGCAGCCGGTAGATCCAATAGGAAGTTCAGAAATCTGCAGAGAACCATAATTTTGGATTTCAACCGCTGTAAAGCAGGCAACATCCAAATGTTGCGCCTCGTATTCTATGGAAAAAACTCTGGCTTACTGCAGAGTTATTATTATTAAAATGATGTCGCCTCCACTACCAGCAACATGAAATTGGAGACTATTATTTGTAGGGGCAAGTGATGGATTTTAGGGTGTATTAAAGGGCAGACTCATACAAGCATAGTCTTATTCTGCCTACTACTGCCTGAGCAGAGCTTTATTTGAAGAGAATGCTGGAAAATAGGACTATCACTGCCAACAGCCACACTCCACCTGTTAGTGGAGGCAGTGGCATGTGTTGTGCCAAGTCACACGGTGCAGCGCTGGTGTTGGTCTGCCTTGCCAATGCACCCGGAGCATAAAACGGAAAATCTGTCTCTGTTGTGAGACAGTTAGGCTGAATTGTGTTTCCAAAGGCTGTGGGCGGGTTCGTCTGTGAATGTCTGATCATAAATGATCAGACTAATTGTTCCAGCAAACAGGTATGGTTATAAAATGTTGATAAGAATCCATGTAACACTCAACAAAGTCATATAGTCAAAATATTCATACATTCTGAGATGTAGCATGCTGTCTGCAAGTGAAAAAGAAGGGATGCTACTTATATTCCTTGGCTGCGTTTTCTATTAGAATCGCAGATTCTCTAATCATGGCCATGGCTTTGGAACAGCATGAGTGCCCTTGTAGAAAATATGCTCTAATGAAGTAACGACACTGTTGTGACTGTTGCGCATATCTGGTTTCATTTGGTTAATTCTAAAGCAATCTTCTGTTGGATTTATACACAACTTTGATCTAGACAGAAATCTTTTTTAAACAACTAATTAATTGAATATTGCCTATTTCTACATGAAAAAATATATCCAAACACAATCAGTGGCAGTGGTGAAATGTTTCCTTATCTTTATAATAACTCCCCCTATCCCTAAAAATAAAGAAGTTAACTCAAACAAAATGGCAAACAAAAGTGTCTCAGATTTGGAAATCACATCACCCCTGGGAGAGTTTAAAAAGAAACAACAACAAAAAAACACATAACCTCTGTACAAAACTTCTTAGGCATTTAAAACATTAAAGATCATCTTTTCAATTTGTAAATCAGATCAGCTTCATTCTTAAAAAATGTCTTAATTCTAAATAGTTATTTCCTGTCACAGATATTGATATAAGTTTTTTAATTAATAAGATTAAACTATAATAGTAAACTAACAGTGGAGTGTGGGAGATGTTTAGTGAAGACGTTTGTGTGCTTGTGTGCTTGTGTGCGTATGTTTGTCTCTTTTCCATTTATCCTTTGCATCAGATCTTTAGTCACAAAGAAGGTCATGAGTGTCTAGCCTCATGATGAAAAAAAGCCTTTAGGATTATGTTTGTCTTGCGTCACATATTATCTGTGAATGCTCTACAGGAGTAAGCTTCCGACCCTGTTACTCTTTTATAAACCCTAACTTATAATCTTTGAAAAAAAATAAAAAAATAAAACAGAATTCCTCATAAAGCATACATGTACTTACGTGAACTTCCCTGTGGACATTTTCTGGGGCATTCAAGGTTTTTTTTCTCTCTTTTTTTTTTATTTGCCTCATGCTTATCAGATTTTGATGGTAATATATGTAAATGTAATGCTTGATGGGGATATTTTAGGACAATATCAAATAGAAACATTTAGCTAGAGCTATGGAAATCATTGAGATCATTATTTTTGTGGAAAAATATTTTCTTGTTGATGAAAGTCTGACTTTTCAGATAAGGTTTACATTTTTGTCTTTTTAGTGAAATGTGTTTATTTTGAATGAATCGTCATTAAAGAAAAAATGTCATAACAGTGGTGATCCTTTACCATTTCATCTACTTTTTTCAGGGCGCAAACTATTACCAAGCTTGCATCATTTCTTCAGGTGCTTCTAAATTTAGTATATTAAATGTGTTAAATATATTTGCTCAACAACTGCATATTAGCTGCTGATATTTAGCTCAAAACAATCAATCTAATTTAGACATTTCTTATCTTTGTGTTAGTGTTGTTAAAGTGCCATTTCTACTGTTGTGAAAATGTCCACATAGCATTATAAACATCACCTGTGCTGCACTGAGCTGCTTAGGTTTCTCCTGAACTGTGTGATCAGGAGATTGGACACCCCCAGAGCCGCTGTTTCCAATATCACGGACATCGCCTTGACCAACAGTCTGAGAAGGAATTATTTCCAGAAGCTCCAAGCTCGCTACCAGGCAGGAGGAGTGTTGAGATTAGAAGTCGTCTTCCAGCCTGCAGAAATACAATAGCTTAAACCACCTGCTGGCCTGAGGAACGCGGCCTTGGCTGGCTTTAGAATCTTCTCTTTTGAGGTTTTAAGCCCTGTGACTTAGTATATGTTGTTTTTCTTCTATTTTTTATCATTCACCTTTTGTTTTGAACATTTCAACAAGACCATTAATCACAGTCACAGCCACATATAACACAACAAAAATCAGTTTCATTCTCCCTTTAAGTCTCAAACTGATTTCATTTTTCAGTTCCTGCTTTCTCATTTTGACTTGGTCTTTCAGTCCCAGTAGCCGTATCTCTGCTTTGCCAGCTCTGGACAACAGCCAAGGACCGTGTCTGCTACCTCTCCTATGTTTGTCTGAAGCATTAAGGGGGTGTTGCCTCATTGGATGGAATTAATTGATTAGTACTTTTATCCAATTAATGTTCCCTCATGCAATTAATCAGCTGGCTGAGGTTGGAGCCGCTTCATCAGTCACAGGAAAGGCAGACATATGTTCTGGGTTAGGTGTGTGATGAACAATGACCCCCTCTTTTTTTCTTCTTACCTGTTTTCCTGTCCAGCTTTTAGCACACTGGCATCACGCTCCAGCTTAATGCACATTTTTTAGAATTAATGCAGGAGAAAGAATCAGAGGCGGGGAAAACGTCCCCTAAACCAACCAGCACATGATGGATTCTGCCGTTGAGTAACAAAGGCAAAAGGAGGAAGTGATGGGATTTGGTTTCCTTTTCTTCATAAAGAAATATATATATATATATATATATATATATATATATATATATATATATACACGTGTATGTATATATATATATACATACATACACGTGTGTGTGTATTAAGGCTGGGCGATATGGACCAAAAGTCATATCTCAATATTTTCTAGCTAAATGGCGATACTCGATATATATCTCGATATTTTTTCTGTGCCTTAATTGGGGTTTCCCCCAAAGCATTATAGCATAGCATCTCTGTTAGCTTCATTTTTTTCTGAGGCAAACCCTTAAAAAAACAGTCAGTTTTAATACAAAGCCTCGTGCCAAATGTCACACAGGTACCTTTATTAACAGAGGTCTGCACAATATCAAAATGTATAAAACAAATGAAATAAAAATAAACTGCCTGCACATATAGAATAAAATGCTTCTTGAATAAAATAAAACAAATATCCCTTTCCTGCATAACAATTAAATTAAAATACACTGTGCAATTAATACAATGTAGACAGTAACAGGCAGACTTTTCCACTGAGGTTGACAGTTGTGCAAATAACAAAACATTTGTGCAAATCTCAAATAAAACATCCAAGTCAATTTATCACAAAATAAGCTATATCAAAATCATTAAAAAAAAAATGTAAAAAAAAAAAAAAATTTTTTTTTTTTTTTTTTTTTTAATCGATATAAACGATATTGTCTCGTACCATATCGTGTTTGAAAATATATCGATATATATTAAAATCTCGATATATCGCCCAGCCCTAAAATATATATATATATATATATATATATATATACATACACGTGTGTGTGTGTGTATGTATGTATATGTGTGTCTGTAGTTGTCAGATTCAGTTGCATTGTAACAAGATGAGCAATATTACCGGTACCTATACTTAACCATTCAGTGGCTTCCATTTTTTCACTGATCTTTGTGTGTAGATTAACAATGGTCTTGTCAGTGTTTCTGTTGATGGGTGAATGACAACAATATTGTAAAGCACGTAGTAGAAAATAGATAACGTTAAAACATTATTTGTGGCATATTTAGATCTTTACAGCAAATCTCTGATGAAGACTTGTCTTTTCTTTCTCACAGGTCCTCTCCCTGCCTCCGATTTACTGATGGACCCGTCATACTGGAGAAAATAACTATCAGACCTTTGAAGAATGGGCTCTCCGAACCAATGGATTGTTCTGAAGGTTGAAGCCATCAAAGTTCAAATGTGATCATCAACAGTAAAATCAGATCAGCTACATCCAATTCAGTTTTTCTGCTTCTGGACATAATACCCTTTGGACATCTTCAAGAGACTGGACTATAAAAAGTTTTCCCCTCAGAGAAGTCACTTTTTAGACTTTTTGATAATAAACAACTCTGCAGTAGCAGCTGGAGGTGACATGGCTACAAGTAGCATTGAAGACAACATGAGCAGTACATTGCTGGGCTTCAAAAGTGGACTGAAAGCATCAATGCCTCTTCAAAGACATGCTCGTCAATGCCACTCTGTCCTTGTTCCTCATAATTTCCCCGCTGACCAGTGAGTCAGTTGTGTCAAATCTTTTTCTTTTTTTCTGTGTTTGAGAAGCTTGAAAGGCACTTCCCAATCAGTTTGTTTCACTACTGTAGGTCGTACTTTGAAGAAATATCAGCAACTCTATAAGATGAAGCAATTGCTATGAAGAATCAGAATGACTGACCATGTTACAATCCACACAGGCCCTCACGAGGTGATACAAATCCATTATGCTCCATGACCTTCCCTGTTTCCAGCAGATAACTTCAGATTGATTTATGATCCCATGGATTAACTTTCAACTTCTTTCTGAGAGACCTTTTTAGTACGCCCTGCTGGAGTTGTGCTTGGAATATAACAACAGTCGAAAAACTCTTTGTGTCTGCATGCATCTGTCATATTACATGTAGACACAGGTGAGCTTTCGTTTTTTTTTTCTTTTCTTTTTCTTTTTTTTTTAATCAACATGCCTTCTTTTTGGACAGCGGGAGCCTGGATACTGCTGGCAGCGCTTGGACTACTGAGCTGCTCTAGTTTTAACTTGTCTGAGGCCTCAAGGACTAGTGGTACAATCCCAGGAGAGAGAAAAAAGGAAGAAGAACCCTCGTCACTTGAGCGCGTAAAGAGAGGATGGGTGTGGAACCAGTTTTTTGTGGTGGAGGAGTATACTGGGACAGAGCCACTATATGTTGGAAAGGTAAGGCACTGAATGTCCTAAGGACTCCACAACATTCCACGGCTTTTGCAAATACGTATTAATATCTTGAACAGCTCATTTTGGGATAGAGAAAATGAAGCTATACTGCCTCGGGATGTAGCTCATCATCATTCAGTTAAGCCAACACCACCACTCAAGGCTATCAGAATGGGACTTTATTTGATACATTTTCAATCTATGTTGAAATTAGTAAGATGCATGCTCATGGTGACTGGATCAGTACATTATAAGTAAAAGGTCCCCCTCCCAATTACATCAGCTCCATGTAGCTGTAGAAACATTTTTATAATGAGCTGTCCAGATCAGTTCCCCCAAAGCATTACTGTTCATGTCCTTGAAGAGTAGAGTAAATATAGCACTCAAGTGCGTATATTTATGTGTGTGTGTATATAAATGTATTTGTATATATATATATATATATATATATATATATATATATATATATATATATATATATATATATATATACACACACACATACATACAGCAACACAAATGGCTTCTCAAGGACAGGCATGCTGTTATATTTAAATTATACTTAAATTTACTATTTGAAGCGTTCGATAAAAAGTGGCACAAGTTATTTTAAAACACATTTGTTCTACAGCAACTTCAGTTATCATTATTATGATCTGGCCATCCATCCATCCATGTATTTTTTTTTAATAGTTAAAGGAGCTTGAGGCTCCTTTTAAGAAATGAGACTCTATAGCGCCACCCTTCACCACGACGGCCGTCGGGGGTACTGCAGCCAACAGCGAAGCCAGCACGGGAGAACGGGGAGAACGCGCATGCAGCGTCATGTGACGTCACATCCGCAGCCCAGCGCGGGAAACTCGGCCCCAGCACTAGCAGCACATTTTTCAGCACACAGCCTGTTCAAGGCAACGGAGAGATACACTAGAGGGCTCATTCGTTTTGGTTTGGAACGCTTCATCTGACCTTATTACTAGAAAACT
This sequence comes from Cololabis saira, assembly GCF_033807715.1. Lineage (NCBI taxonomy): Eukaryota > Metazoa > Chordata > Actinopteri > Beloniformes > Belonidae > Cololabis > Cololabis saira. The sequence continues at coordinate 12,370,951 of NC_084594.1, forward strand.
TAAAACGTTTACGAATTTTTTTCATAAATCCTGCCTCAAGCTCCTTTAAGCATCACCTCAATCTTTTAATTTACGTTAAGACTTAATACTAATCGTATGAATGGTTCCATCTTCAGTGACATGCGAGTTAACTGCTGGACGTGGGCAAATGTGCTGAGCTTTTGCCATTGACCTTGAATGTCACTTGTAAAATCTCACGATAGCACAGCTAAATCACACATCTGGGTCTTTCAAAGATCCAAGAGGACAGATTAGATCTCTCAGCTGGCATGGGAGTGCATCAGCATCCTCTGGACGCGCTGGAGCGGCGTCAACAGTAAAACCAGTCTGGGCCTCTCTGCTTGAGTTGCTTCCACTGCAACCCGAACCCAGATAATCTGAAGTCAAAGGATGAATCTTCAAATTGATAATGTTGAAGTAGTCATGATTTCAGCAGGGTTCTCAAGTTTTGATGTTTACTTGGAGTTAAAAGGTTTTTTTTTTAAATCCTGACGTTTTCCTCAAAAATCTGAGAAGAGGCTCATCACTTGATTGCTTTTTTTACACATGGGTCAGCTATATGAAAAATAAACAAGCAGAAATACCACTCAGTGTTTGTGACCAGATAATTCAGCTGAGGGAAATGGGATTTACATACAGAAGAGCCAAAAACCAAAATAAACACCTAAACAAAATACAGCAAGGTCACAGTGTCATGGACTGTGGATGATGTAATGAAAGTGACATCCAGTTATGAATCACAAATGTCTACTTAGCAGCAGACGATTCTAGAGCCTTAATTCGGTGCATGTGCAGCCTTGGAACATGTTGACCGAAAGACAAAAAAGAAAAAAAAAAACTACACCATTTTCATTGTGATTGATGATACAGGGTTGCTTTTCATTTCCACAGTAAATGCACTCGTGCGAACTCAAAATTTTATTTATGTATTCTTTAAGTAGATTTGGTGATGATGAAGTCATTTTTGATAGAATAACACATCCAGTCCAAAAGCAATGACCATTAAAACTTCACAATTAAGTGATTGAATAACTCGTTCCTCTAACTGTGTGTGTGAGTGTGTGAGTGTGGGGGGGGCATTAATAACATCAGATGTCATGAGCTGTTTTGTTCAGCTCTTAAATTATTTTATGACATACCTGTAATTTTCTTTTGCTATAAAATATAACAGCTTAATGAACATCTTCCAAGAATAGCAATATAATACTTTGTGTCAGGAGTTGTATTTACTACTCTGCAGTGATGATGATGATGATGATGATGGTGATGAGGATAGTGGTGGTGCTGGTGCTGGTTGTGGTGTGTGTGTGTGTGTGTGTGTGTGTGTGTGTGTGTGGTATATACAGTTGCATAGCGATGGAAATCAACAATGGTATGGATATAAATCTGTTCCCATTCTCTATTTTTATACTACCGGTATATACATACATTGTGGTCACACAATTCTTTAATTCAATGAATTAATTAGTTAAATTGTGACAATGATTTTACAAAATTACCAATAAAACTATCAAAATCCAGCAAACAAGTTCTTTACTTATTGCAAGACTATATTTCCCCAAAAGTTTTTAGGCGTTATGGTGTCACAGGACCATCACAGTTAAGAGATCTCTTTGTTCACTTTTTGTGATCATGTCAGCTGTGTGAAAATTGTACTATTTCCTACCCTTTACATTAAGTTCTTTGATGTTTAAATTTGGTATTGGGAGCCCAGTTATTCCACCGCCAATTCTTCTTCATCATAATGTGGCCTGAAAGGAACTTGAGTTATTACGACCAGTCACCATACTGACTCTAAAAGGGACAATGACTTTGGCATCAGTGCCGCTCTTTGCTGGTTCAGCATTACGTATCCCGTAAGCAGGTTTGTGCAAGCCCTGCGGGAACGCGTAGAGATTGCACTGAAGTGCCTGAACTGTGGAAAAAAAAAAAAAAAAAAAAAACTATGGAGCTAGAACAGTCTCATAATTCGCAAATGCACACACCGTTTCACAAATGCACAGGACAAAATTCACAAATGCACACCGATTCGCAAATGCACAGGACAAAATTCACAAATGCACACACCGATTCGCAAATGCACACACCGTTTCACAAATGCACAGAACAATTCACACGTGCGTAGGACAAGATACACAAATGTATTTTTGATGCACACACAAATATAACCTGATTTACAAACTTTTTTTGTCTGAGCTGCGCTGGATTTGATGTTACTTTTGAGACTCCCCTGACGTGACTCGATCCACAAATACGTTTTTTTTTTAAACGGAAGAATCTGCAACCAATCAGATGTCTTCCTTTGTTTCAGCCAATCCTAAGAGCGCATCCCACGTGGGGAACGATTTACTCGTAAACCAATCAGATTAAAGGGGCGGATACACCTGCTGTTTGAACTGCGTTAGCGCCGTTCGCTTAGAAAAGTGATTCAATATTTCGAGTTGGTGGAATAAAGATAAATAAACAAGACAGCAACACGTGATGGAGAGGAGATCACTGCTCTGCTTTTCTTGTGATCTCGGAAAAGAAAACAGCGCGATCGGAGATGGTTTGTCAGGCTGTTCAACCAGAGCCGTCGGGAGACTGGAGAACTCTTAGTCCTGCTGATGCAGCAAATGATGACGAGAAACAGCGGAGATGAATGAATGCATGCTTTTCCTATTGGTGGTGAGTCGCCCGGTCACCCGTATGAACAAACCACCTCTGATCTCAAATTAAATTACAATTCCATAATTTTTAACCTTTTCATTATTTAATTCCTGTGAGTTTCTGCTCACCCTCTTTCTTCAGCACTGCTAGTTCCCATCCCGTTCCAGTCTTTCCCGATCTTCCGCTGCGTCTCAAATGAATTTCTGTGAGTTGATAAGATCGGACAGTCTGTGCTGTGATGTGAGAAGACGGAACAATAATGCAGATAGAATGAGACTCAGTAATGAGTCACACAGACATATCAATCATGATCATGTGGTCCCCTTGTTTCTAATCATTTAGACATGGCAATTGACTGGCTAATATTGCATCTGCATATATTGATCTCTCTATTCTTCCAAATGAATGGAGATGTCCTCTGCTGCATGCTGGGCATGGCGTTACAAAATAATTATCTTTTGACCAAGCCTTCTCTGCAGCTGTGACTGTGATGCATTCCTGCTGGTGAGACCAACAACATGGCCAACAGGCACCACTGACTGCACGGTCAGAGTCTTACATGATAAATGAAGTTAGAAGGAGAGAAGTCTGCAAATAGAGACTGGAAAACATGAGGTGCCATACACTGGTTTGTGATTCAACGTGAGCCAGGGAGCCACTGAAAGCAGCGAACTGATGGAAAATTGATTAAGGGACTTTGAGGGAGTGTCACAGCAGGATAAAAGAGTGATGATTTTATTAATATAGTTATTATCACACTTCATGTGACTTGGGCAGTGTCCAGTGTGATTACTGGTATTAATAGACTGTGTGTTCGTGGAAGTGATTGTGTGTCTGTAATTTACAGACATTGATGAACTATGCTTGTTCTTTGGTATCAATCCTTTTATTTGAGCACTAGATAATTAAACCCAAGATGTGTGCCTCTGGGCAGAATAATTGTAATAAGTTTACTTTTTTTCTTTCTTTTTTTTTAAGTACTGTACTTGCAAACTTGCTAAATCTATTCAATCTCATGGTGTGGCTGCAATTCTGTCACAAGACATAATCTGACTGATGTAATATTGCAACACCTCGTCATCATAACAACACATCTTGGCCACATTTTGTGTCGTTTATTTTTATTTATTAACTTTAAAGCCATGACTTACATTTGAAACCTCCAGGGTGTGGCAGTTCAGGCCATTCCTCTTGAGTTTGGATACCGTAGGTGACATACAAGAAATAAATTATACAACCTGACTAGGAAGTTTCAGTCAGTGCATATAGACATTTAGATAATTAATACTTGTTCACTGACGTTTTCCAAAAAGTAGTGTGAAAGAGGACAAATGCTGTTAGGCATGAATAATTTTTTCAAATAACTGTTGTTAAAGAGCAAATAATGCATGTTGGTCATATTTCTTTCTGCTCCACATGGGTTGTTCAGATGTATTGGCGACTTAGCAATCTAAGCGTCATATCCACATGCTTTTCACATGGATTAGCATGGTTCAAGCTTTCTGCGCACAGTTGGAGAGTGCCTTTGAAGCCTTCCACCTCACAGGAGGAAAGTCTTTTTTCTCTTACTCTGTCACAGCACAGACAGAGAAAGACTATATTTTTATTAATCTTATTCAATGTGTTTATTTGACACATTTGAACTCTCAAAGCATGCTGAAACAGTCACTTAGTTTCTCCTGGAGAACCACTTGTTGTATGCAAATGCCACACAAATGTAAAATGAAACAGCCTAGCCTGTCTTTTTAAAAAGTTACTTTTTAAGAATGGTTTATTTATTTGGTTTATTTATTTAAGATGGTTGTTTTTCTCACATATTTGTGGTTTGGTGGAATATGGAGTTGTATATCCAAAACAAACAATCAGACTTGGGTGGCACATTTTGGATGCTATTTGTGTGTTTGAGTGAGAAGAAGACTCGGTTAATCAAACAACATAGAGAAGCTCATGCCATGCCTGTTAAAACAATTCTGTTCATTCTAATGATCCAAGCTATTATTAGTCAAATTTATGTACATTTGCAACACCATCACCAGACTGTCATCAAAGAGGAACAAAGCAGCTTTTGATTGGAGAAGAGGCCGTGTATTTCTTTTTCTTTTTCTTTTTCAAAGGCAACATTTCCTATTTTAGAAAACAAGAAAGCATTTTCTCACTGGGCTTTTTTGTGGAGTCTACAACTCAAATCCAAAACAGATGGGGCACTGCGTAAAATGTAAATAAAGACAGCATGTTTTATTCACAGTGCAACATAAACAACACAGAGAATCTGTGGAATGTTTAACCTGAGGAAATTCACTACCTAAAAAGAAATATAAGTTAATATTAAATCTGACAGCAGAAAAACTTCTCAAAAAAGTATTGCCAGGATGACGTTGAACACTGTAGCATTTCTTCTTCTTTTAAAAGCAGTTCATATACCACTGGAAACTGAGGAGACCAGTTGCTGGAGTTTTGGGGAAAGGGTGTTGCCCCTTTTCTCTCAAGCTTTTTTAACAGTTTTGTGTCCTTTTTGTTGTATTTCTCACTTCTCAATGAATCTGTTCAGTTAGCAAAAGGTCTGGACTGCAGGTAGTCCAATTTAGGCCTGACTCTTCAACCACAATGCCATGCTTTTGTAATGAACGCAGCACATGGTTTAGCATTGTCTTGCTGAAAGATGAAAGGCGTTCCCCCCCAAAAACGATCTTGTTTGGATGCTCTGAAACTTTTACATTAGTGCTGTCAAGCGATTAAAGAAATTGAGAAATTAATCATTATGATCTGTAATTAATTAATCTAATTAATCTCCTTTTTAATCTGACCTAAAAATTGCTGAGAAAAGCACTCAACTTGAGGTGTTTTCCTTAGATTCATTAAATTATTGTGGCAGATCAAAAGATGAATATATAACAACACAAAAAGTGGCTTTATAAAATAATTTATTTATTTTTTTAACAGACTTGAAAAAGTCCTAGCCATTTACATCCACTTGGTAAGAACATTTGCCAGCCTCTTTGTCACAGACGTGCGCATGCTGGCTTGATGAATTGCTAACATCTTTGTTGCTATGGTTAGATGTGGTTGCGCGCGCGACCGGGTGCTTTACGTTTATGTGGGAGGCTAAACTGCAGCTGCTTCGGTGGTAAGCAAAGTCCTTTCCACAAAGAACAGATATCACTCCACCTTTATCATTAAGCGTTTTAGAAATGTAAATTCACGGGACCGACAACTTTCACATGCTCCTCCATTTTCACTTCTCGTCTCCGCTACTCACCGTTCCTCCCAATGCCTGTCCAGCTACAATGGGAGCCTACCAGTGTTTGCTAAACAAGCCCAAACACAGGGACAGCCAATCAATGTCCACTTCAAGGTGTGACTGAACATTGTTTTCCACCCCTAACAACTCATCCAGAAGCCCACAGCACAAACACAGATTTCAAAATAAAGGCAACTCGCAAACTCGTAAGGAATTAAAAAATAGATTAAGCGATTAAAAAACAGAACGCGCTAAATATGCCTGTAATTAATTAATCGCAATTAACGTACTAATTTGACACTCCTATTTTATATACCATTCAACTTTCCTTTCTACTGTATATGTTCAAGTTGCTCATTCCATAGACCCTGATGCTTCCCTAAACCATCAGAATGATAGTAACAAGCTGGATGATTCCTCTCCACTTTAGTCTGAGGTACGCAGCATCCATTGTTTTCAAACTGTTTGACCACATCTGACCATAGGACAGTTTCACATTTTCTTTAAGTCAATTTTAAAAGGGTTTTAGCCCATGAAAGACTGGTATTTTGGAATCATATTCACACATGGCTAAGTCCTGACCTGGCTTCAGCCTGTATTTATAGATGTTGGTGTGGACAGACAGCGATTTCAGGAACTCAGCCCACCATTGATTTCAATCACAGAATCATGTCTATTTTTAATTCCGTGCCACCTAAGAACCTGCAGCTCACAGGCAACCATTACTGGTGTTTGGCACTGTTCCTTGCCAACAGAGATGCATCCATATTATCTGAATCTTTTAATATGATGTACTATAATGTCACATCCTTCACAATTTTACACTGAGGTTCATTCAATTTTTTTTTCTTCACAATAAATAGATGCTTTTTTCCCTCAGATTTGTGAACTTCTGTCCATCTTTACCACTAAGAGATTGCTCTTTTTATACTCACAATGCCATACAACCCCATTATAGTTGTATTTCTTTATACAACTAAATATCTCTCTGGCCCTTTTAACTCATATCTAAACATATTTTTTTATTTTAGATTTGAGATCAGTGAATTTGTTTCTTTATCTACAGTTAACACAGGACCCCAACATTCCTGGAAAAGGGATTGGAGGGATTATAGTTTTAATAACAATCATCATAGCCGTCACCAGTTACCATGTCGGCGACTTCTTTATCCTACATCTCATCTTGTAAAAAGTGGTAAAGGCTCCAGCAGCCCAGCAACCATGAACAGGATGGCTGGATGTTATCATGCCATGACCACATTTTTCTCTTTTATCTCTGCACTTCTATCCTTCATCTTCAGTTCAAACTCCACCCCTTCATTTAAATTTCTTCTCCTGACTTTTTCTTACACTTCTTTCCGAACTGTTGCTGCCATTTTTGGTATCGTTTCACATCTCAGACTGTTTTTCTGTCTCCCATGGTCTGTGCCCGTCCTTCTCCATGGCTTTCTCTTCCTAGGCTGTCTCGGATACAGTCACCTTGTTAACACTTTAAAGCAGTTAAGATCAGAGAGCTTGACAAGCCGCAGTGAAATGTGGCAGGCCTGCTCCTGATTACACAGACTTAAACATAAGACAGCCAATTTGCTCCCACTTTCAAACTCTCAGTAAACTAAAGATTCACTGCATATCTTGTGCAAATGTGGAATTCTTCTCCGCAAATGTATATTCTATTCTGTTCTATTCTACTTTTTTTTCCCATCAATGCAGTAATTTATTAGTTTATATACTGTATATTACACAACATTTGTGTTGTGAAGTCTCTTTAAAGCACGGTGGATTAGTGTTAAGCACTGTTTGCTTCCAGCAAGAACGTTCCTGGTTCAAATACCAGCTGGAGCCTTTCTGTGAAGAGTTTGCATGTTTTTCCCGGGTACTTCCGGGTACTTGTGGGCCTTCCTCCCACAGTGCAAACACATGTATACCAGGCTATTGGTCACTCTAAATTACCCAAAAGAGTAAGTGTGATCATGAGGGTATGTGATTATTTTCCTACATGCAGAGGTGTCAAAAGTATTCACATTCATTACTCAGGTAGAAGTATAGATACTAGAGTTTAAAAATACTCCTGTAGAAGTTGAAGTATCAACTCAAGTTTTTTACTCAAGTTAAAGTATAAAAGTACTGGTTTCAAAACTACTTAAAGTATAAAAGTAAATAAAGTAATGTAAGGGGGAAAAAAGCCATTAAGGACAAAAGCCATTGAAAATGAATGCATCTTAGTATAATGCAAATATATTAAAGAACCACATTTGTGTACTATTGAGCATTAGCATGTGTTTCAGAGAGCAGGAGATATGATGACTAGTTGCCTATAAGTATTGTAATGGTGCAAAAAGTCAAACTTCAGAAGCATGTTATCATTTATCCTAACCTTTATTGGAATGTACATCCAAGTTTAGTTGCAGGAATCTGAGGGAACGGATGTAAGAACAAAACTGGACAAGAACATCTGAAACAACCACAACCAAATTCACTCTATCCGGATGACGCAATTTAACTGGATAGTTTTTTTTAAACGCCGAAATGAAATAGAGTAACGAGGCTGTTTTTAAAATGTAAGGAGTAAAAAGTACAGATAATTGCGTGAAAATGTAAGGAGTAAAAGTAAAAAGTCGTCTGAAAAATAATTACTCCAGTGAAGTATAGATAACCAAAATTTCTACTTAAGTAAGGTAACAAAGTATTTGTACTTCGTTACTTGACACCTCTGCCTACATGCAATGGACAGTGTCTATACACTATAAACAGGCATCTAGGGTGTACCCCTGCCTAATCTGAGATAAGCTTGAACAGCTCCCTGTGATCCTAGACAGGAATAACTGGGTACAGATAATAGATGGATGAATAATTATGTGAAAAATAATAGTATAAAGGCAACGTTCCCTCTCTTCCTCTGAGTCATATGTTATTCTATTCTGACTGTTTGCCTTTATTAACAGCTGTAGTCACTCACATAAAGTTATTCTTTCAGGGCATCAATGGCCTCACTCCCCCCCTGAGTCACCTTACAGCCCTCAACTATAAACCTCTCGGTGCAACTTCTCCTTAGAGTTAGTTAAATTCAAAGCCAGAAACTGAATCACAGTTGTTTTCGCTACCGTGATACTTTTTTCTAAAATAATGTCAAGGGATGCACTCAGATTAATAATCCATGTTCTGTGCTATCATCCTACTCCATTATTATGCTTAGCGTTCATTGCGAGTTCGATATTTTGATTCAATGCTAAAGTAGAGACATTAAATTGTAGATGTTGTAATATTTAATAATCTGATATGCACTGTTAAACAAACCAATAAAGCAAATACTACAGCCTCATGCGTTGCCCATGAAAGCTACTGGGATGCTTTTGAGAGGCATAAACAAGAAATATAAGGACAATTGCCATGAGTTCAGTGAATCGTATGAATTTGGACTATTCCTTGCATTTATTTGCATACATTTTGGTAAATTGGCATCATAAAAAACTCTAAAAGCTTCTCGTAACCGTTACCAGGTCAACCATGGATGCACTGCAGTCACACCTGGAATACTGAATGTTAATAAATAGATAGAGAATTATGTCTGTCAGTTACTGTTTGATTGTTAGGTTAAAGTCTTTTACATGCTAATTTCCAATTGACACAAAGTCGAAACTTATGTGCATCCCGTGTCTGTGATACGATCTGACTGAGACATGACTCACAGGAGTATGAATTTCAGCAAATTGGATTGGATTTAAATGTTTATCAGACTTTTTATCTGTAAGGTGTGAAAAAACATTAATTTTTACAGCTCTAAGAGGAAGGTGAAAGGCTTAAATGTAACTCACAGACACAAGATGAAAATGGAGGACAAAGGACCTCTTTTATCAAAAAATATCAAAATAATAAAGCACAACAAGGGATTTAGTTAGTCATACTTCAGTTGCTCATTGTACATGTTCATGACACTGTGAAAATGAATGAAAAAGTTTTCATCCCTCTTCATCGCATCCACATGTCTGGGAAAACAACGCATCATTGAAGATTGTGTGCTGAGCAAAGACATCTTCTAAAGGAGCAATAGCATTTTGTTGTTCATGAGTATGAAGCGTAAAATTGTAAAATCCAATACACTTAAGGTTACTGAAGTCAAGTTCTCCCAATAAACAAGTGAATTAATAACCAAGCTCTTAAACTGAAATGTTTTGCTTAATACTTAAAAAACTAATTGATGCAAAAAGAAAATGTTATAATTTTTTTTAAACAAAAAACCACAAAACTAAAACCTGTAATATATATATATATATATATATATATATATATATATATATATATATATATATATATATATATATATATATATATATTTATTTATTTTTCTTCTTTTGCTTCAATCAACTCCATTTCAGAGGAAAACATGTTATACATGTATGTTTGAATTGGTTTATTTATTGAATTTATTATATGTATTAATTTTATTGAGAACTGTTTCTGCCAAAAATTTCATCTTGAATTTTGGGAGACGCCGCTTCTTCAATGTCTCTAGAATTGAGCGTCCCAGACCAGTGGCGTAACTTAGCAACACAAGGTACCAATAAGGCTATTACCATGTTATTACCTGAGGTGTACATTGACAAAGCATATACCGTAAAACACCGAATGAAGCCCCGGCCGTATATTTGCTTAAATCACTCAGGCATTTATTAGGGACCTGCCTTTATTAATTGATTGTCTCCATTCAACCCAAATCTTATTGTGCGTCTTGGGAGACTGAAGCTGTTCCTCTTCAGGAATTGATCAAGCCAGCCATGGTCTGATACAATTCTTTTCCCATCACGCGTACAATCTTCCGCGACTCACGCTGGTGTCTGGCACGCTTGAGGTATCCAAGCTAAGAGAAAAGAGAAAGGAAAAAAAGGGAAAGGACAAGAGGTGAGCGACCTCTTTCCCTCCCCTTTTTTTTGCCTTACTCTTTGATACACAAGTTGCTCAACTTCATAACACGTCATCAGTGAGGTCCCTATCAAATTAAATAAATAGTCACACACAGTATTTGTTTAGGTAGGCTATATTTGCATACGGTAGGATATTTTTTTGGGCCACCATAAAAACAATGTTTGACCCTGCCTTTATTTTGGATGGCTGTTTAATATAAAAAAAATATTTTCCTACTCCCGGCAGATAATTGGGACTCGGACAATATTTTAAGTTTTACGTTACACTCACATTTCACTTGTGTTTAGAAGGGAACCCTGTATCTTGAGCTGTTGTCTTTGTGCCCATCACACACACACACACACACACACACACACACACACACACACACACACACACACACACACACACACACACACACACACACATCTGTGCTGAGAGTGCCTGCCTTCAGCAGCCAGAAGTACCAAATTGATTGTGTTGTAGTTTACATTTGGCAAGTCTTACTTGTTGTATTTGCAAAACACAGAAGGAGAGGTTATTATGACAGTGTTTCAGAACTTTCGTGCTGTAATTACCACAAACTTTTCGGGTATTTTTTGGTATAAACCCAGTAACTCCAGAAGTCGTGGCAATCGCATTCCATTCCAAGAGGCAAGAGACCACATAGACAAAGGAGGTCTGGAAAAATTGAAACACCATGTCCTGAAATCTGACCAGCTGCACCAGAACATACACTCTAATATCCACAAGCACATACACACACTGAAATAGGTGCTCAGCAGTGACCTGACCCCAAAATGATAAGAGCCTTTTAAGCGGGGGGAACAGCAGTCCATAAGATACACCAAATCATTTGGGAAGGCATATGTACTCACCTATTTAAGCTGCATGCAAATATTTCTGCTGGGAGGAGGCTGGGCTGGGGAGTACTGATAAAAAGTCCAAAGTAATCTAATGTTAGGAGCTTTGCAGTCTTCTCCTCCTCTTCTTTTCTCTCCCGTGTCTTCTTTCAAGCACTTTTATATGTGATTGCTACCTAGACTGTGTAAAATAAACTGGACAACCCCCTGCTATGTCACCAATAGGAGTCTTTTTCCTTTTAATGCACGGGACCATGTTCAAAATGTGCGAAACAAACAGTCTTGGGATGCTGGCTGGACCATGTTATTTTAGTCACGGTTAGCTATTTTAGCTTGGCTGGCTTAGGTCACGCTATCCCTATGATTCTAATTAATATCAATTTACGTTTATTCGTATCAAAAATGTCCAAACATCCTCATTTCAAGTGTCACTACTGAAATCACATTCAAGAGAAGTGCTGCCAGAGCTAAAATGAGGACAACCAGAGTTGCAGGTTGGGCAAGCCTTAAGGCATTGTGGGCAGGGTTTCCCTGGAAGGATCCTGAAATGATTCACCACTGCTCCAGGCTCCTTCAGCTGATCCATCCCAAAGAAGCTGCAGAGCTGGTGATGCTTTGCTTTAAATGTCATTTTGGTGGCAATATCAGAAATGACAGCTGCATTTAGTCAACACAAAATGTCTGCACTTTGCCTAGATTCATCCTTGGACCCATTTAGGCCCATACATAACCAGTCGTGGTGGTCTGTTTGTACAATTCACATTCCAATTACATGTTTTCTTTACAATACAAATGAATATGCTCTGTTAGGTCTTTTATTCACAGCCCAGAAGTCAATAGAGTGGTGCCAGGTAGTAAAACTGATATCAGTTAGTGATTGGCTATGCTGGTCGCCAATCAAAATACCACATACCACAATACTTAAAGGGAAAGTTCGGTTTTTTACAACCTGGACCTTATTTCTGGCATTTTTTATGGTTGTATACTCACCCAGAGGTGTTTGGTGTCATTTGGAGTCCTTCGGAAGATATTAGGAGTTTTTTGCGAGCCGCTTCTCCATATAACGGTAGTGAACGGGGGCACCGCGGGACACAGACGATGCAGCGTCTAAATAACACATGATTGCCGCGAAACTCTTAATTTCTTTTATGAATCACTAGATCTGCTTCCAGGACCTGTTGTAACATTGCGGGGCTGTCTGTGTAATAAATAAATCCGTTTGTAAACAAGACCTCTGAACTCATGACGTCATCTCTGTGCGCGCACTCTGTCCTCCGTTCAGTGAGCTCTTCAGCCGTATACTCCGGCTCAAAATGGTAAGGACGTCCATCATATTCAAAGTCGTTGTCTACTACCTCAGAATTTGACAAATATTCAGACATGTTTCAAATAACTAACAGTAAACTAACAGTAGCGAACTCCAGCTGTACACGGAGCTGTGTCTGGGACGCGCGCACAGAGATGACGTCATGAGTTCAGAGGTCTTGTTTACAAACGGATTTATTTATTACACAGACTGCCCCGGATGAAGACAACAGGTTCTGGAAGCAGATCTAGTGATTCATAAAAGAAATGAAGAGTTTCGCGGCAATCATGTGTTATTTAGACGCTGCATCGTCTGTGTCCGGCGGTGCCCCATGCGCTACCGTTATATGGAGAAGCGGCTCGCAAAAAACTCCTAATATCTTCCGAAGGACTCCAAATGACACCAAATACCTCTGGGTGAGTATACAACCATAAAAAATGCCAGAAATAAGGTCCAGGTTGTAAAAAAACGAACTTTCCCTTTAAATTGGCTCCTTGATATGATTTTTATCTGATGTGGTAAAAAAAATCCCGGAAGAGTCACAAGATCAAATAGAAACTTAAGAACTGGCAATAATCAATGTCAGCCATCGAACTTCTGCGTTGAATTCCATAAGTAGAAGAGTCCTTGCAGTTCTGCGACTGACCGCTAGAGGCTGACTGCAAAAGTTAGTCAAAATCCATTGGCTTTCAATGTAAAATGTCCAATGTTAGAGCAAAAAAAAACATATTTACAGTCTGGTTAAACAACTGTTGTAGTCCATTACAGCATTTTTGATGCCCTTTTTGATGTCTCCATTGAATCAACATGCAAATCAGTATAGTCAGCTGTAAACGTCTGCTGGTAGCTCTGTAACTATTTCGGCAGGGATCAGCTAAAGGAGCTGCTAGCCACAGCTAACTTTGATTGACATGGTGGCCGTGTTCCCGCTGGCCTCCAGCTGCATGCCGTACGAAGAAAGAGCGGCTTCAAAACCGCTCTCCAGAAGCCAATTGGTCACGTCACTAATGCTTCGTCCACTGTATTTGCAGTCTTTAACGTACACGCATTTCCCAGCAACCATCACTTATTTGTGTAACGTAGAAGACATATACTAAAGTGGCTTCCTTAAAGTGTTGAATTATATTTTCTAGATACTTTGGCGGCTTTTCTTTCTTAAATAAAACTGCTGACAGAGTAGCAAAGTTGCATGTGAACATATTTTATGCACAACCTGGTGAGTAGTTACTTTTATAAATCATAGTATTTTCATTCAAATTGTGAGTATTGTCACCAGAGGCGCAGTTCAAATGTGAAACATGTTCAAAACGTACAGAACTACAGACAGCGTGGCTGCACTGTCTCTAGTTACAGATCTGTCCCTGACACTCATACTGGTGTTAGCTGAGACCACCTGATGGAAGTGAATAATTCTCCTGGATTAAGTGTCCTGAGGCCCCGTGGGCATTTCAATACTTTTTTCCACACTGGGAAAAATGGGTCACTACTCGGAACTTGTGTTAGTGGTTCGAGTCAAGCAGGAAAAAATTGCTCTTCCCTGTCTATAATGAAATTGCAAACTTTTTTATTATCACATTTCTCCAGCAGAACTGCTGTAGAGATTTGATATATATATGATTTTACATGTGTATTTTTTTTTTTACTAGTCCCAATGCAGCTTACTCAGTAAAGTACAATGTTATGCACCGAGATCAAAGGTGTTATTCAAAATTTTACAATAAATCACCTTATCGCACAGTCGTGCAGTGAAACATAAAAAAAAGCATACCAATAGGATTTCCAGATGTGGTCAGTATGAATAATTTGTGTTATATCTAAATTGTTCTTGTGCTGATTTGGTTACATTCAAAATCCAAATATTTGTATTTATTTTTTGTCCCGCTAAGGACGTCCTAGCTTTGACCTTTCATTTGCAGAGTACAACTTATCTAAGCGTAACGGTTGTGTTTTTCAAGCTGCCAACTTGAATCACACCAGTGAGGATAGACTGACAGAAGGATGGCTATGGCCAGCCTGAGGGGGGGAGAAATAGCATCATCTGAGCAGAATGACGAATTCAAAGTGCATTCATGTGTGTGTGTGTGAGTGAGGGAGGGCCAGTACAGTACTGTAGATAGGAGCTTGCATGCACAGTGCCAGCATTTGCACAACTGAATTAACACATGGTGACAACAATTCACACATGCACGCACTTGTCTGTAGAATCTAATTGAGAATTCTGGTGGGAAACATATCCAGTGGTCAAAGAGTAAGCTCACTTTTATTGGATAACTGTCACTGCCAGGACCAAGGAAACTTTTTTATTGTGACTGAAATATTGATACTTCAAAGTACCCGGCAGTATATTTTCTCCGACTGTCCATGTATTTGTCTTCGGGATGATTCACAATGGGGAGGAAAGGCAAAAACAGGCAGACAAAAGAATGGAGGAGAGAATGGATGAGGGAAGCAATATCAGGGCGCAGGCTTGCATTATTCTGCAGTTTTACGACAAATACTTAATGAAAACCCCTGCAAGGGTGATAGAAGCCTGTATTTAATTAAGCCTTTATAAAATATTAACCAGGGAGGCCAGGCGATTCCCCCTCTCTCTTAGTCTGTTCAGTGGATTGAACCATGGTTACACTGCACAGACACCTCAGAATTATAATTTCAGATAAAAGGTAGGTGAGAGAGGGAGGACGAGCGAGTCTATAGTGCTCACTAAAGAGCCATAGGGGAGGTTGGGATGACAGACCGATGCTGCTCCTGTTGCTGCCTCTGGAATGTCTTTTAATCACATTAGGTGGAACTATAGCTCTGATTTATAAGAGCTCTTTTAAGTTCACTTTTCAGCCCCGGTACCTTAGTCTTTACCTTTAACAATCTTTGAAATGACTTTGATCCCCTAATTTGGGCGTCACATCCTGTGAAGGGCACACAGTGGAGAAAAGGTGTAAATCATGTCTCAGAATGTGGTTTCTTCTTTCAGCTGAGCAGTGATGACTGGCCTCTGGGGAGCTGGGAGCTTGAATTAAAATTAATCTGCAATTGAGGAACAGAATTAGGGGGGATGGAAGATGTATAATATTCTGTTATATATTTTTTTTTCTTTTTTGTCACAGTTGCTCATGAAATGTATGTTTTAGCGGTCGGTCATTTACACAATTCCACAATATTTCCGAATGGAGAACTACAGTATCACAAGATATGAGAGATAATAATCTGCCATATAATAATTGGCTGCACAGGACTGTAATCCTGGGATTGAGTTCAAAAGTCTCTTTGGGTCAGAAAAGTTTCTAATGAAGTAAATTAAACTGGAACTCAAAGTGGCAGCTACAGACACGCTGGGTGAATTTTCTAAATGCTAACGGAAGCAGCTTTAGTGCGTTCTTTATTACTATCTGCGGTCCAGCCAAACACTGGACAGTATTTTATCACAGTGAAGTAGATCATTCTGTCCCGCAATTCCTTGCAGCTGTTACATTCAAAGCAACTCGAAGCAATATTTTCATACAGCCGTCCTAACTGTGATTTGTACGAATGTGAGGATGACAAATATGTCAGCAGCAAGATAAACCTTTTTCTGAAATTAACAAACTTTAATTACGTAGTTTTCAAATTATCTGTTGAGAAAAGCAAGAAAACCTGAAATAAAACCCCCAAAAACTATGCAGATATACAGTAGGGACAACATCCAAACCCCACACAGAATGGACCCAACTGAAATAAATATGCATGTGATCACACACATGATGCCCTGAAAATTTTCTTTTCAAATATCTGTAGCTTCACTTTTTCATACCATTTTTTAAGAGAAAATGTATCGACTTTTACATTGGGCTTTCATATAATTTTGGATTTTGAATCCCATACTACAGCTCAATCCTATGTTTATGTATGTTTAAATGATGCAAGCATATTATCCACATGTTTACAACTCTGGGATAGGGGGGTTGTGGTTAATGGGTTGGTTTTTTTTTGCTCTTCAAGTTAATCCGGACCCATTCCCACTCATCGTGCAAGTTGAATGACATTTCCTAAGTCTTTCCCACATGGCAGGAAGTAATTTGCTTTTGTTGGACAAAAGAAGTTGTGGAAAAGAAAACAAATGATTTGCATTAAGTCACTGAAATATTTTCATTCTTATCATTTTGTAGTTTTCAATTAATTTTTTTTTCTCGTGTTTTAAATAAATGTAATTTTATGAACTCATTCGTTTTGCACTGACTCTGCATCACTTGATAGATCCATACGGACTCTGACGAAGGTGAAGGCACCATCAAGTACACCATCTCCGGAGAAGGGGCGGGTTCCATCTTCATCATCGATGAACTTACAGGAGACATACACGCCACAGAGAGACTGGACCGAGAAGAGAAGGCTTTTTACACGCTTCGGGCTCAGGCCAGGGATCGGCTCTCCAATGACCCGCTCGAACCAGAGTCGGAGTTCGTCATCAAAGTCCAGGACATCAATGACAGCGAGCCCCAGTTCTTGGAGGGTCCCTATATTGGCAGCGTGGCCGAGCTGTCACCCATCGGTAAGCTATGAAAACACGGTCCACCTGAAAAAGCCATTTCAGACTTTGAACTCAAGATGAGTTGAAATTCCCAAAGCTGTATGGACTTAGAAGTCATGGCGGGACTTTCATTACCATGTATAAGAGGTATGTATAACACAGTGTTATTTCCTGTGATCAAAGGAAGCTAGAAAGTGCAGAGTGCAGCATTGAGGTAGAATTCTTGTCACAGCACGGACGGACATATACGAAAAGTGTTGGGTGAAGGCACATTTAGCCAGTGAATTAACGGTAGAGGATGGAAACAGGATATAAACTTTGCTAGCAGGATAATGGAGGAAAGGAAATGATGGATATGGTGCAGCAGGCATGTGAAGAAAGCAGAGGAAAACAAATTGCATTAATTACCAACGAGCTTTGTGGTTCTTTTCTGACGGACAGGAAGATGAAACAAGAGTTGTGTGTGTGTTAAGGTGTAAGGTGCTGTAGTGGGGCAGATGCCAGCAAGGGTGCACCACATTTTCTATGGGGCTTTTAAAAGCAATGTCACGATGCTTTTAGTCTTGACGAACATGTTTGTATTGTGAGCAAACATTATTTAGCGACACCCCGTTGCTGCTTAATACTCTCTGTGGAACGGAGGAGACAGGTGAAAGAGGGTGTTGGGGGCTTCATTAGCATGGAATTAATGTCAAAGACAGATGATGTTTAATAAACAAAAATCTCTTCGCCTGCCAAGCGATATCACAATGCCATGTGTGCTCTGAATGTTGTGCCGGTGTGTGTGTGCCTGTGTGTGTATGTGTGTACGGTCATGCATATGCAGTGGAGGGGTGGGTGAGTGTCTGTTGGGGGGCACTTGTTTAAATGACTACAGGAGTGGTGTGCAAAACGAAATGACTCTTCCCCTGTTTAAGCCTGATTGGAATTAATTCCTGCCTTCTCAGCATGAGCTGAACCTTGGGCGTTTTCTACCTGCAGCTCTCTCCAGAACTGACTGGGTCGCATGAGCCTGCAAGTGCATGTGAGTGACTGAGAGACTCGCTGAGTGAAAAGTGGCAAAACCAGGAAAAAGACACAGAATTGAAATGATACGAAACAGGGAGCAAGAGAGCTATTATCTTCTCAAGAATGTGAGTTACACAGTCATAGAGGCCATGGTTACTTAATGATTGTTAATGCAATCTTAATGATCGTGACCTTTCCACCTCGGCTGCTACCCCCTTGTTCGACCCTGTCATGCTTTAGTCAAATTACGCACTAAATGGGTGTGCAGTTCATGTTTTAAACATCATTGTGTCGTACTACCCCTAATGAGGAAACACCAGATGCTTAGTGAAGCATCCCCTTGCTCTGTCCCTGCTCCTTGTCTCTCTGCTTGCTCCTGATGGACATCAGCTCAGACCATCAGCGTTGATTCTGGCATGCAAATGCTGAGGTCACACACGTGAGGACGACACCAGAGGTGAATCTAAAGAAAAAGAAATTGTGGCAGATAGAGCGGCTTTCCTTACACATATCACTCAACACACTCCCGGGATTTACCTGCAGATCTTTTCAGTTCAAAGCTGAGCACAAGTACGTGTAAAAAATAACTAATTTCAAAATAAAAGGAGCATGAGGCAGGATTGAGGCAGGATTTATGAAAAAAATTCGTATACGTTTTAAGTTTTCTAGTAATAATGTCAGATGAAGCGTTCCAAACCAAAAAGAATGAGCCCTCTAGTGTATCTCTCTGTTGCCTTGAACAGGCTGTGTGCTGCAAAATGTGCTGCAATTGTGGGGACAAATTTCCTGCGCTGTCCTGCGGATGTGACATCACATGACGCTGCATGCGCGTTCCCCCCGTTCTCCCGTGCCGGCTTCGCTATTGGCTGCAGTACCCCCGACGGCCGTCGTGGCGAAGGGTGGCGCTATAGAGTATCATTTCTTAAAAGGAGCCTCATGCTTATGGAGCCAAATCAAGGCCAAAAGTTTTGCTCATTTGAAAATAAAATTTTAACCTGAAAATTCTTTTTTACAGTTTCAATTTTATTTTTTTCAGTATCAGATCTTTTTTTCAGTTTCAAATCTTTTTATTTCAGTTTCAAATCTTTTTTTCAGTTTCAAATCTTTTTTTTTCAGTTTCACATCTTTTTTTTCAGTTTCAGACTTTTGGCCCCGATCTGGCGTAGGGGGCGTGGCATCAACTGAGAGGGGCGTGGCATCATGAGTGACAGCATAACAGAGAAGGCGGGGGACGTTCCTCAGTCATGTTGCCTTCAGGAAACGTAGGTTGCAGAAGTTATCAGTAGAAGTATGAATCAACACTGTATATATATACACTATATTCACGTGATTGGCAGTGGAAAATACTGATATTAGTGACACATTTCTGTTTAAAAAGCTGTTTTAGACCGTACTTGGCACCAATCGCAGTATAAAAGCAATAAACTATGCCAGACCGTACAGTTCAACAGCCACACTTTAAAGTTTGACGTTTCCCACTTCCACATACTACAAAGTACGGTCTAAAACAGCTTTTTAAACTGAAATGTGTCACTAGTATCCGTTTTTTCCACTGCCAATCACGTGAATATGGTGTATATACAGTGTTGAATCATACTTCTACTGATAACTTCTGCAACCTACGTTTCCTGACGGCAACATGACTGAGGAACGTCCCCCGCCTTCTCTGTTATGCTGTCACTCATGATGCCACGCCCCTCTCAGTTGATGCCACGCCCCCCACGCCAGATCCGGGCCAAAAGTCTGAACCTGAAAAAATTTTTTGAAACTGATAAAAAAAGAAGTGAAACTGAAAAAAAAAGATGTGAAACTGAAAAAAAAGACGTGAAACTGAAAAAAAAAGATTTGAAACTGAAATAAAAAGATTTGAAACTGAAAAAAAGATCTGATACTGAAAAAAATAAAATTGAAACTGTAAAAAAGAATTTTCAGGTTCAAATTTTATTTTCAAATTAGCAAAACTTTTGGCCTTGATTTGGCTCCATACATGCTCCTTTAAGTTTAGCATCACTGTGGAGTTAAACTGCCTTTCAAGAAATCATAAACATCAGTGGTGGTGAAACACCAGAAGTACGACCGAATTCAGAGTTGTGCCTGTAGAAAGGGAAGTTGTTGACACATAACTTTCTTTTTTTTTTTTTAAGTGTTCACTTTGCGGCTTGGTGTTTATGTTTTCTTTCGGGGTTAAAAGCCTATTTAGGCTTAAAGCTTAGCCCTTTCCCATCTGTTTAATATACTGCATTTTTTTAATCACAGTTTGTGTGATTAAAAAATGGCTTTAATGATGTTCATCTGCTGATTGCTCAAAAGATAAATACTGTGTTTTTGACCATCATTAGGAACAAATAACTGAGAGGTTGAAAATCATAAACAGATGGAGAGTAAATGTGAGAAATGCTGTTAGGAAAATAGGGTGTTGATTTTAATCTTTTTGTAGAGAAGACTATTTTCATCAATTGACAGGAATATGTTTCCCTAAAAATTATATAGCAGCTCTTTTTTCCCTTAACGTTATTTGAAAAAAGCTTCCGTGAGGCATTTTACACATTAAAGGCCACACCTGCTCTTATCCGACTCTACCGTTGCAGGAAACCGTACAAGCAAATCCTTTCGGAACACGTGAGGCCTTGATAGTAAGAAAGTAATTATCAGTCAGCAGCCTGAGGCGTATTCATCTTTACTTATCACTCCTGTCATGTCTCCCAGTGCCAATCTCTGTCATAGCCTCAAAATCTCCATCCCTGCCTCTCAGCATAGGCTTTCTTTCTGTCACTATGTCTGCATGCTCAGCATTTCTTGACCAAAATAATACTTTTGTGTACAAATAATAAAGCAGTAAAGCTATTCAAAGCTATATGCTATATAAGCCATATGAAGGTCTGAGTTCTAAGTTCTCTGGTGGGTGATTGGATGTTTCTTAGGCTGCGTTCAGACTGCAGGCAAATCTGATATATATCTGATTCCTTCTCATATCCGATTTTCATGGCTGACTGTCCACACTGTTTTTAGCAAGTGTCCATATCGGATCTGGCTCTGTTCAGACTGCGCCACATCATTGACTGATCTGACGGGTTGCCTTAGCAACGACGTCGGAGCGGAGGCGTCACCCAGCGCGTGTATTGTGTGAAGTCATGTATTTTTTTTATATATATAAAAAAATCCCAAAATATCTGTACCGTTTCTGATTGGGTCGGCACTGCGCATCATTTTTAGACATAACAATGAACGCATACCGCAAAAGTTGTGTCTCGGCGGAGGGACCCGGCGTCCGAGCAAAATGAGAAACAGAGAAAGGTGTTCAGAACAAAACCACCAGCAAACTAACAAACCAACCAACAAAGCTCAGAGTTAACAAAACGAACCAGCAATGAACTGGCCCCGCTCCATAACCTGTCCTCCTAGGAGGAGAGGGGCTGACGGGCTGCAGGTTCAGGCTCACAGCGCGACTGAAGGCTGATTTATGGTTCCGCGTTACACCGACGCAGAGCCTACGGCGTAGGGTACGCGGCGACGGCACCGTACGTGGAAATGCGGTCTTTTTTTCTGCTATTAAAACATGTTGTAATGTGAATTTGCAACACTTAAACTACAAATAATAGTTTTTGACGTAACATCAGAGATTGTACATGCTCTCTGTGTAAGGATGAGTAGCTCCAACTGGAAATGGGCGGGTGGTTTGGAGCGTCTGGGACAGTCATATCCGATCTGAGTGTTTGGAGCTGTTCAGACTGAGACGCATCTGCCCAAATGCGATATGGATCGGATATGAAACTACCTCCCGGAGGTGGTTTCGATCTGGTTTGCAAAAATCGGATATCATGCGGTTTGGGACTGTTCAGGCTTCAAAAGAGTCATCCAGTTTCAATCTGGATGGGCTAAAAATCGGATATTGGCTGGCAGTCTGAACGCGGCCTTAGAGAACTACGCATATCTTTACACCGGGACCAAAGAGACAGCATCTAGCCACCCTAAAGACAGCTATTTGATGTCTTTTAACAGATTTTATATACAGTTAGTTTGTACTTTATGTTAAACACACTGTATAACAGAATATTTGAAGAAGAAGATCATTGGATGAGTTCCTAAAGCGAGCATTGCCAGGGTAAAGTCTCTCTAGCGGGACCTCGGATCTCCTATTGAATCTCATTGGATCATGAAAAAAATGCAAAGATTTATATTTCTAGAAGCCGAAACCCTCCCACCAAAGCTGCTCTAAGAAATTCTGTCCATAAAAATTATGATCAAATTCAGTGAGAAAGTAAAGCTCTGTAGGAGAGCAGCGCGCATCAGAAACAAGTGTGATTTTCTACCGGCGATGCGAGGTCTCACTTCAGATTTACACAGATTCAGAGGCTCTATACCCTATACTACCTCAAACACGTCCCACAGGACACGAGGGGCATGGGTGTAAACCTTCTACAAAGCCACACAGCACGCCTTCTGCAACCAGGATGGAAACTGTATTTCTCTCTATGATTGTGAGAACACTGTTCTCTCCAGAGGCCTTTCATGGACTCCTTCCCACACATTTCACTGCTTTCAAAAGTTTATATTCAGTCATATTCAGCATTGTAAATGTACTTTCTTTTGCCACGTTGGTGTGGTGATTTCAAAATCCACCAGCCACTGCCACCTGTTTTTTTTTTTGTTTTTTTATTAATTAGGCATCAGTATAGTGTAAGTGCATATTAAAACATTTATTGGATAATTTTTCAGATGCAAACACAATTGTCCATCAAAATTTGATGTTTTACTTTGTTTTATTTTTATAAATCTATTTCTTTTTTTTTTTATTAGGGCCCGAGCACCTTCAGTGCGAAGGCCCTATTGTATCTGTAGGAATTTTTTTTTTTCTTTTTCTTTTTCTTTTTCTTTTTCTTTTTCTTTTTCTTCTGACAAAAGGAAGGCCTTTTTGCCCCCCTAAACGTGCCCAAAAAGTCACCAAATTTTGCATGCAAGTCAGGCCTGGTGAAAAATTTGATATTTAATGGTTTACATTAATGGGCGTGGCAAAATGGCTCAACAGCGCCCCCTTGAAAACTTTGTGCCTCAAGCCCCACGATACGGTTTGACGTACATGCACGAAAATCGGTACACACCTGTATCATGGGACAACTTAAAGAAAAGTCTCTTGGCGTCATGGCCGAAACCAAACAGGAAGTCGGCCATTTTGAATTAATCGTGTCACTTTGGTGCAATTTATGCCATTCCTTCGGCAGTTAATACGGCCCGAACCATAACGTGCCCCCAAGTGTGTTATACATCAAAATGTGCGTCTCCATCCTGCGACAACACGCATTACTTTTCTCTTTCAAAAGCGTTACCGTGGCGACGCTAGACGCCAAAAAGCGTGCCCACCCTTCATCTGATTCGTTCAGACAGAAAAAACTTTGCGCCTCAAGCCCCATAATAAGGTTTGACGTACATGAACGAAAATCGGTACACACCTGTATCATGTCGCAACTTAAAGAAAAGTCTCTTGGCGCCATGGCCGAAACCGAACAGGAAGTCGGCCATTTTGAACATTCTGAATTAATCACGTAATTTTGGAGCTATATATGCCATTCCTTCGAGAATTAATACGGCCCGAACCGTAACGTGCACCAAGGTGTGTTATACATCAAAATATGCGTCTCCATCCTGCGACTACGCGCATTACTTTTCTCTTTCAAAAGTGTTACCGTGGCGACGCTAGACGCCAATAAGCGCACCCCCCCTTCATCTGATTGGTCCATATTTGATAGTTCCCCAAAAGGCACCAAATTTGGCATGCAAGCCAGACTTGGCGATAAATTTGATATTTAATGGTTTGCATTAATGGGCGTGGCAAAATGGCTCAACAGCGCCCCCTAGAAAACTTTGTGCTTCAAGCCCCACAATACGGTTTGACGTACATGCACGAAAATCGCTACACACCTGTATCATTGCACAACTTAAAGAAAAGTCTCTTGGAGCCATGGCCGAAACCGAACAGGATGTCGGCCATTTTGAATTAATTGTGTAATTTTGGCGCAATTTATGCCATTCCTTCGGCAATTAATACCGCCCAAACCGTAACGTGCACCCAGGTGTGTTATACATCAAAATGTGCGTCTCCACCCAGCGACTACACGCATTACTTTTCTCTTTCAAAAGTGTTACCGTGGCGACACTAGACGCCAAAAAGCGCGCCCCCCTTCATCTGATTGGTCCATATTTGATAGTTCTCCAAAAGTCATCAAATTTTGCATGCAAGCCAGGCCTGGCAATAAATTTGATATTTCATGGTTTGCATTAATGGGCGTGGCAAAATGGCTCAACAGCGCCACCTGGAAAACTTTTCTCTGCCATAACCTTTGAATGGTATGACATAAAGAGTCGTGGGTGGTGTCATGGGACTCGGTATTGAGTCCTTGATCATAATTAGTGAAAATTAGCCCCACCCCTTCTTTTGATTGGTTGTCCCTATTTCCTGCTATAACTTTTGAATGGTTTGACATAGAGAGTCGTGGGTGGTGTCATCAGACTCTGTATGGAGTCCTTGACCTTCATTGGCTTGAATTAGCCCCGCCCCTTCTTCTGATTGGTTGTCCCTTTTTTCTGCTATAACTTTTGAATGGTTTGAAATAGAAAGTTGTGGGTGGTGTCATCAGACTCTGTATGGAGTCCTTGACCTTCATTGGCTTGAATTAGCCCCGCCCCTTCTTCTGATTGGTTGTTCCTTTTTTCTGCTATAACTTTTGAATGGTTTGACATAGAGAGTCGTGGGTGCTGTCATTTCTGATATGCTTATGGGGGCGGTGGACGTGAGTGCGAGGGCCCGTTCATCGCTGCTTGCAGCTTTAATTACCATTTATTATCTCAAAATGGCCACCCTTTTTCATCCTTCTTCAATCAATTTAGTAAGCTTTTTTTTTTTTTTTTTTTTACATCTGCACTCTTATAGGCTCCTAACTGTCCCTGCATATTATATCTTGGATATGGATACAGAATTTGGATGACTCATGGTTTTAATTGCTTAATTGTTTTAATTTTGTATTGTTTCCCCCAAACAATAAAGCCTTTTTAATTTTTTTTTTAATCCCAAAGTCTGGCTTGTCTTTCCATGCGTCAGCCAGTATCAGGATTGTCATGCATTCTCCACTTTCCTCTTCACCAGCTCTGCACATTTTTCAACCCCTTTTGTGCAGCACCGCATTTTTATTTGTACAAAGAGTAATCGAGAAATAAAAAGTGACAACTCCCGATGTCATGGTTTTTCATTGTGTTGCTGTGGTAACAACTCGTAAAGAGCTGGGGTGAAACAAACTTACAAGGGATGTAGCCTCCATTGTGGAGTGATATCAATCTGTCAATCCTTCTGTGTCCGGGCCGTTTGAGGTTTCCCGCCCGGTAACACTGTTGCCTCACAGCAAGAAGGTTCCTGGCTCGATTCCCGGGCCTAGCAGGAGTCTTTCTGTGTGGAGTTTGCATGTTCTCCCTGTGCTGGTGTGGGTTTCCTCCGGATGCTCCGGCTTCCCAAAAACATGCATACTAGGTCAGTTGATGATTCTAAATTGCCCGTAGATATGAGTGTGGATGGTTCTGTCTATGTGGCCCTGTGATAGACTGGTTAGGCTCCAGCAAAGCCCTGTGACCCTGCAAAGGATAAACTGGGTATAGAAAATGGAAGGATAAACAAAGTGATGTAAACATAAATGCCTGTAAATTGTTTAAACAATGGCTGAGGATATGAGTTCTTGTCTCAAAAGCACACAGCACACCTTTCCATGCACACTTTCGACCTGTTCAGGGTTGACGGAAAACCACAACCTGTCTCAGCTGTCAGACACCAAGGGGTCACACTAGGGTTGCCACCCGTCCCGTAAAATACGGAATTGTCCTTTATTTGAGAAAAAAATGTTGCGTCCCGTATTGAACTAATACGGGACACGATTTGTACCGTATTTTCATTAACTTTTACACCATATTCTAGTTGAATTATTGAAATAAATTAACTTTTACACCATATTCTAGTTGAATTATTGAAATAAATTAACTTTTACACCATATTCTAGTTGAATTATTGAAATAAGTTAACTTTTACACCATATTCTAGTTGAATTATTGAAATAAGTTAACTTTTACACCATATTCTAGTTGAATTATTGAAATAAGTTAACTTTTACACCATATTCTAGTTGAATTATTGAAATAAATTAACTTTTACACCATATTCTTCACCTATAACTATATTATACATCTGGGCTGATGTGGACATACATAGCATAGGAGGCTATTTCAGTTGGTAGTCTCTACAGTCATGCAAGTTCAATGCTATTAAAGCACTTTAAATCAAAGCATTTTGTTTTTTCATATAAAATAAACAAATTTTTATTCAGTTTAGAAGTTTTGGGGCTTCTTTTGTGGCTCCTGCGCTGCTGAAATCAGGGCGTCCCTTATTTCTATTTCTGAAAGGTGGCAACCCTAGGTCACACACACAAAAACTATATCCAACTTATGGCGCTTTTCCACTAGTACCTATTCAGCCCGACACGGCTCGTCCCGCCTCATCCCGGCTCCACCCGTTTTGTCCCTGTGTGTTTTTCCACAGCCAGGGGAGAAGTGGGCAGGTTGGGGTGAAGCTGCTGTGACGTACTCGATTGCGCAACTCCTTTGTTTGTGTCGGCGCTGATGAGAAATCAGCTGGAGCCGCGAGCGGCTGAGAATAAAACAGCCCGTCTACATCCCTTTTTTAATTCTCTCGTCAGCCACCAGGTTTATGAACATCTGCACCTCAGAGTTGGATCGCCAAACAGACGTTTGCGCTTTATAATAAAATCGCCGCCAGTCGCTCTCGCGCTGACTCCCGCTTCCTGATTCAAACGTCTGACGGCCCCGCCCCCCGACCAATCAGAGGCGTGTATTGTGGTGACGTCAGATATAGTC
Source organism: Cololabis saira (assembly GCF_033807715.1). Lineage (NCBI taxonomy): Eukaryota > Metazoa > Chordata > Actinopteri > Beloniformes > Belonidae > Cololabis > Cololabis saira. The sequence goes on from NC_084594.1 coordinate 12,398,325, forward strand.
CCGGCTCAGCCCGGTTAGAACCTCGGCAGAATGGTTACAGAAAAAGTATCTGCTTGGCCCGGCGCGGCCCGCCTTGGCCCGTAGTGAAAAGACTGAAGACGGGGGCGTGGCGGGTAGAAGCGCGCTGAGTAGATCTTAATGGAAAAGGGCCATTAGAATCACTAAACTAACACACCTGTTTTTGGCGCTGTTCGAGAAAACTCATGCAGGAACATGAAGAAGATACAAGCTGAAACCCTGAAATGTCCAGCTGGGATTCAAGGCAGGAACCTTCTTCCTGGAAGCGTAAAGTAAAACCACACCACCTTGCTGCTACAGATTTATTGATTTATTTAAAAGGAAGGCTCATCCGGGCAGCTGTACAGACACTGCAGAATTTGGTTGCTTTCTTCTTTCTCTGAGTTGGCAGGCTGAGGGGACACCACTTTATATATGTTAAAGTAAGAAAAAACTTGTTTTTCATAATAGGTCCCCTTTAAAATATATGATGAAGCACTTAAAGTGTTTCTCATGTCTCTAGACAAAATAAAGAACAACATTCATACTACTGCTGCCCAATTCCAGCAAGAGCTGGTAAGACTAAATTGGAAATATATTAAAATCTCCCTGCAAACAACAGCTTTCCCAAAACATCAAAGTACTCTCTTAAAGTTCTCCTTGAAATCACATTTAAAGACTTTTCATATGATTTATCTCGGACAAGCATGGGTTATTCACAGAAACCTAAGATTAAAGTAAAAAAGAAATTACACCATGTAAAAGGCTCCACTTGAGTGTTTTTTATATGTTTGAGTAAAAATAATAACTATCTTCGTGATAATGATACTCTCCAATACCAGCACATTTTAGGACTTGATTGCAAATGGATGTTTATTTATTTTTTTAGCCTTTATTTATCCAGGAAATGTCCCATTGAGACAAAAGATCTCTTCTTCCAGGGAGTCCTGGTGAAGACAAAAAAAAATCAACAGTAAAGGACCATCTTAACTGAACATGAATATATATATATATATATATATATATATATATATATATATATATATATATATATATATATATATATATATATATATATATTCCAATTATTAGGACTTACTTATCTTGTAGTCAACATTGTCTGACCAAACAATTTTTAATGAAAATTCCTCATGTGGCTTTTAATAGCTTGCTTGTTCTTAAAGGAGACGTATGCTGTCAGAGCACTTTGACTTGTCTTGTCCATGAAACGTGCTATACCCATAAACTTGGCTCACCGTACCTTTTAATAGTCAACACAATTTATTGATGCGTTCTTGGATTCTGTGTGGCATGATTTGTTCAAAATACCTTGGAATGACAACACAGTAATTACAAACAGCATGGTGTAAAGGTTGGTGGAGATAAAGATAAGGATGCAGCATTGTTTGGGTCTGTGATGTCACAGAACCCTGCAAATCTGACCTGCAGTGAATTACGTATTTCTAACATTTAGCCTGACCAAAACTAGGTGCTACAGTTGTGTTATGCCAGAGCACTCATTTATTTATTTATTGTTAGTCACACATCAAAATATACACTGTCAATCAGTGTAAGTTTGTATGTAAGTTTTAAAAATAATATTAGAAAATATTAGAAATGCAAATACCACAGTTTTTAATTTGTTTTGTGCTTTGAAATAAACAAATTGAACTTCCGAACAAGATTTTTCTTAGTAATTCAAATTCTCATTCATTTTGATTTCCATTTCCAACTGTACAATTTGTTACCATTAAAAATAGTGGGGGTTTGAGTTATTGTTTTTTTCCCCCTTTTTCCCAATAATGCCACCCTTTTCCTTTGTTCTTTCTTTTTAAGCCAGTTCAGTTAAAATTATTTCTTCCTTATTAGTTGCACTTGAAGGAAAAAAAAAACAAGTCTTCTGATTGTTTGATTTTAATTGGCTTGGGTGACATCTGTTTGAGAAGTGAATGAAGCAGCCAAATGTTGATCTTAATAACTAAGAAGATTTATGCTTGTTTGAAAATTAGATTCTATCAAATTTAGACAAATAGATAGCCTCATTTATCTTAGTGTAGATTTGCAAGTGAGTATAATTAAACATGTAGTGGATGTTCCTGTTCCTCTGTGGTGCTGAATTTCTAACATGACCATAAAATTAAACACACCCTATTTTATTGTTACCTGAAGCGCCATGTGTCTTATGCTAAATAGATTCTACTCAAAAGAAAAAAATAAAATCATGTCTATATTATCTTTGAAATGGTGCTCATGCATTAACACAACGTGGTTCACATTTGATGAAATGCTGGACTAATATCTGTTTTCTACAAAGCCTTAACATTTATATTTTATTATAATAATGTATTTTTCCTTTGGGTTACCATCTACAGTACGGTATGTCTTCAAATATTTATGTAGCTTTGAGCTTGGCCACAAAAGTTTTAAAACTCAGTGAATAAAGAAAACCGCTGTGCTGCCAGTCTTTGAAAGGACCACAGTTGAATTCAGGGGCAGATAGACCGAGCTTTTAGATGTAGCACATATACTGCCGAGACACAATTGGTTGTGGCACCCTAAAGTCGTATGCTCCTCACGGCAAGCTAATATTGAAGTAATAAAGACAGGCCTTTTCCAATTTAAAATCACTATTACACCGTGTTACAACACGAATACTAAGACATCCGTCAGTATGTTTTTTTTTCCTGTCTTTACGTGAGTTGACTCACAAAGTACTGTAGTACAGTTTGTTGGGTATGAGACCATTTAGAAACTGAGACAAGAATTGTTTTCTCCTTTTCATTGAAAGGTTGAATTGGAACTTATCTAGGCGGGGCAGCTCTTAATGACCAAATCACAAGCTGGTGAATAGTTCCCACAGAGATAATCCTGTGACTGATGCGTTCCCATTAGAGAGGAGCGCATGACCCATGAGCGGCAGAAATGTGGCATGACGTGACGTCTGTGCCGCAGGCTTAAACCGTAGGTAGCTCTGACTGCCATGTCACGGTATCCACAGAACAACAGGCCGGCAAACGGCCTTCTGATAAACATTAAACTAGCTGCTGTCTCTCGGCTGTTTCCTCTAATGACACATAACTGATATAGTGGAAAATTACCAAGGTTTAAAGTGGAATGAACACTGCTTTAAGCTGACATTCGTACTTTTCTCTTTCAAAGACAGCATCTGATATAGGCTACACAGCCAGGACGTGGGAAGTTGGAAAAAAAATAATCACATTGTCATATAGAGAAGAGTTGCTTAGAGTCAGTTCCCTAGATTTATATCTCTAATTGTCAGAGGTTTCTTTGCATTTCTACAGACTTCTGAATTTACGACGGGAAGTCAGATGGGCTGGCCAAAATCCAAAGGTGCACCACAGCCACTCATGTACCATTGTGGTGACTTTTTCTTTTCTTTTGTTTTCCTTTTTGATTTATTTTTTGCATCATTTGTTATCAGTTTGATTATTGATTTTAAATAAACAAATAGATAAATAAATAAATAAAAAACACACTCACATGAGCATGTATTGTGTGGTGTTGTCTGCAGATCTGCTGCACAAAAGGCATCGAGAGGACAAGTGCACTATGAGATACTTATTGTGAATCCAAACAGACCAGCACGAGTTAAATCTCAGAGATTACCCACTGAAGAGGCATTGATGGGTGTTCTTTTGAAGTGTCCTGTTAAAGAGCACAACCTGTCACGAGCATGCATCCCTTCCAAACGCACGCAAATCTTTATCAAGATGAGAAGAAAATGTGCGGTTGCTGACAAAGGGAGTAGCCTTGAGCAAGATGAAACTGTGAAAAGCCAACTCTTTCAAGCACTGTGCACAGAATTATCCGTTAAACAATGTGTTCTAACTTTTTTGTGATACTCATTATTGTTTTGGCAAGAGATCAAAATTAATAACAAAGGAACAACAGCCTTTTTTTTTACTTTTACAGTTATGATGGAACCAAACCATCTGAGCATATTAGTATTTTCTCCTCTTGACATCTTCACCCTTTTTTTTTTGTTTGTTTTCTCACTCTCACATAGTGACTGGGAAAGATTCCCGACTCCCTCAGCATGTAGTGCAAGAACTCCACAAGGGGATTAAACTAATAATCACCATTCGAGCTGCTTTGGCCTCAAGAGCTTGCAAATTACTGCAGTCACCATTTGGAACGCCTGTCATGCGAACAGCAGATGAGACATTTGGGAGCAGCGGGATCATGAGTACGAGGAATGTGACACGGCAGGAGCAACTTACAATCAATATTCTCCGCCAACTACCTTTATGTATATGACCAGTAACATACGCCATTATGCGCTCAGCCACAGTGTCTGACATAATTGATTTTGGCTGATCTAAGTGTGTGGGGTCATGGATATAAATCTGTCGGGATGGGGGGAGCCAGAGTGAGAGTGTGTGATTCAGCATTTGAAGAGGCACTAATGATGTTTACGACAATAGAAGCATGATAGATCCAGAGATGTGATATCTGACGCTCTTACGTTTTCAGTAGTGATGCAAGGAAACATAGAAACATGCACACTTAAGCTTTCTGTGCAGCATGTGAAACATTTCGTCAGTGTTTAAGTAACAGACTGTATCTAAATATGCGCTCGTGTTCTGAGTAGTGTGAACAATTTGTGATTTTAGTTCAGATTTATTTATTTATGTATTTTCTTTCTTTTTTTAAATCCTAAAACAAATGCTTAGAAATAATTCCATGTCAAGATTTAAAGCTGACATGCCATACTGGCTGACAATATTGTCCTAAAAACAAACAATGATCCGATCTATTAAAGGACACAAGTTCAGGGTCTAACAAAGATTAGATTTACAATCTCTTTCATGAGAGATGAAAAATATCCTTAAATCCATGTTGAGATCAAGAAGAGGATCAATGTAAGCAGGCCACTGGCTTTTATGACATGGTGGGTTTTTCCTCCTCTTTATATGTCATTCGCTCTCACCCATCTCTTTCTGTTTAAACCCCCCCTAGTCCACACACACACCTCTCTCCTGGGGCATTTATGTGGATGAGAAAGGAATGAATCACATTTGAAGTAGTGAAGAAATAACTTTTCATGTGAAAACACCTCAGCTTTTATGGCTTTACTAAATGATCCATAATGCGAGGAGGGAGCACTCAGTCCTGCAGATTAAGGCTGGAGAGAGGCTCAGTGCTGGAGCTGTTAGACCCTTCCACCGAAGCCCGCACCAGTACGGCACCAGCCCAGATAGGCACAAATCTTTTTTACGAGGCTGCCTCTTAAATAGCTGTCACTCCAGTGTCTCACACGTGGCACACTCCTCCAGCTCCCCTTCGCAATAATTGAACCATCTCTCCCAGAGAGCCGAAGTGGTGTGGGAAGCCATTCCGACAGCCTGCGCTAATACCATTAAACCAAACTCCTGCATAAATCTAACTACAGTATACAGACATTGTAGGCAAGCCCCCACTGAATCCTTCACACCCCAGAAACAATCGTCTTCTTTACTCCATTTCACCAGATATGGTTGCAATTTAGCTTTCATCTGGATGTTATTTGCATTTTCCTCTTTCCTTGTTCACGGCTCAAACAAAATTTGCTGCACTGACTGCATATAATGTTATTCTTTTAGCAAAACTCGTTATCCTTGTTTGTTGTTTCCACCAAAACAACGGTAAAGGATGTCATTCTGTAAATATCAAAAGAACAAATCAAGCAGCTGGTTACAACTTACAATAAAGCAGTAATTGTTAGTCTATTAACTTCACATCATTTCCAGGATTTTTAACTGCGTTAAATGACAAAATGATACAGTTATTGTATTGAAACATAATGTTGGAAAATAATGATAAATGGTTGTGTTGAAACCCCAATTACAGACCTTCTCTGTAAAGGAATTTTAATGAATAACAAAGCTATAACCTCATTAGAGTTGCACAACACTGCGAAATTGTAAGTCTGTCTAGTCATCAACGGTGGGACAAGTCGCTATGTGAAATGTTTACGGCACACTGTTCCTTTCATAAATGGTCCAATGAAAACTATTAAGATGACAAAATTGTAATTTACTGTTCCATAATTTAATACATTTAGTTTGAAAACCAGCTGCATATAAAATACTGAAAAGGGCTTTCTATTTTTTTTTTTTTTTACTATTTTGAGAGTGAGGCTTTTAACATAAGTAGCATTGTGTTGTGGTTAATGCCGTACCTTCACCGCACAGGAGTTCTTGGTGTGTTTTTCCTTCTCGTATTTTGGTTTCTTCCAACAATTTATTTTTCAGCTGTACTCATTCAAAATATATATATTTTTTTCCTGTTTAAATCATCACTGTTACAGAGAATGTTGGAGCAGTGATGAGAGCAATTTGTGATTATGGTTTTATTAGCAGGAGGAAAATGATGTCTTCACATAATGAATATTAGGAACCTGTTTCCAATAGACGTGCTTCTCTTGTTACTGTTATTTATAGATTACATTTCAATCTAAGAAAGTCAGCTTTAATTCTCATAAGTCAATCAACAGCAACTCTGCTTAAGTGATAGCAACAGATACAGTACGTTATGAGCTCTCCCTGTGAAAATACTGTTGCAAGCCAGAACTTAAATAAGAACCCAAAGTGCCAAATTCATTGCCTCAATTCTCCACTTAATATAAACACTATAAAGAAGAATTTGCATTTATATAGTTCTTCAAAAAGCATCTGACGTCGCTTCCAGCCATATCCAGAAATAGCTAAGCTTCAAACTGATTGTTACCTAAGGAAAATTAAGATAAGGGCGTAATCCCATGGTTGAAAATGGCTTTGTTGGACCCAAAGCAGTAGAGCCAACAAGGTAAGCAGAATTAACAAACCTCATACCTACTGCCAGTAATGAAAATTTCGAGCCTTTTTACAGTCTCGCATACTCAATAGGAATATTACTCACTTATCCCTCAACTGGAACGCAACATATTTTGATCCTCCATGGTGGATGAACGTGATGTTCATTTTTGCATATTTCGAAGAGGTAATAACTGTGTGATAGGACTCAGAATATGAATTTAAACCGTGTCCAACCCAGGTTTTTGGCAATATTTTAGATTCACTGAGCGCTCCTATTATTCCAGATTTTACTGAAAAACTCAGAAGGTGTTTGCCAGTACCTGACTTCAAGATTCTCTCGTATTGTATCTACTTGCGAGTAGACTGATGAATCCATGCATCCAGCATGCTACATATCAGCAACTATGGGCTGGTTTCTGTCCACAGAAGAGTTGCTAAAGGTAACGGCAGCAGAATGATAATCCGAGCCATCTGATTTAATGGCTGGCTGAGTTTAATGATAATCCACTGGCATCCCCCTCCCTCGTCTGCCCCCCTTAGGAACTCCACTCAATGACAGGAAACAAACAGGGCTCTGACACTTTCTGCTAATTAGCAACATTAGCATACGGTCATTATGTAGCTGGACAGTGGCATGACAGGGCTCTGAGACGGCTACAGTGGTGACCTTTAGTGGACAACACCAGCTGTCAGTAATTACCCAGAGCAGTGGCCAGAGCGGCTGAGACGGAGAATGACTCCTTGTCCTTGAGGACCTGTGGTAACCTGGGAACATCCTCCTTTTTATCTTCCTTTTCCTGCATTTGGATATTATCAGACCTAAATAAAAAACTAAAACAAAAAACAATGTTCAAATTTGAGACAAACATGCAGCAGTAGGCAGAGCTTTAACCAAAATGTGTGACTAAATGTGGAGGTGCATCCTCAATTGTTTTTACTTCCAGTGGCTTGTTGTACACAGTGTAAATATAATGACTTCGACACTCTTGTTTACCCACGATGGGGGGGAGGGGGGTGGCTCTTCTATCAGTATTATTTGCCTAAGTACCAGTAATCACATGTAATTGTTTGTTGTAGTTTTTTCCTACTTCTAAAAGTCTTTGAAGATGTAATGTTTACTGTGCGATTTCATTTTCCCTTTCATCTGTGAGAATGTCGGTGCCAACAAGAGGCAGAATAACTCTCAGTGCTGCTGTAGTGGAAAAGTCATTGGGAACTTCAAAATATTTGTATGGAAAATGATGTGCAAAGAGCTGAAAGAGCTTGCTGGTGCCCAAATGCATTAATCTTCCTCTCCCGAATATAATCACGGACGAATATGCATGAATGCATACACAGGTGTGTGCACAAACCTTCACACACATCACTCCTACTATACATACACCAATGAGAGGAACTCTCATTGGTTTGATGCATTCCCTTGCCTTCTCATTAATAGCTGACACTAACTCAAATCTTTACTTTACATGTGACAGGCACAAATGACTTTTCAAATAGCCAGTCAAAGAAAAGACATGAGCATTTTAGTTTTTTGCTCTTTAATCTTAAGGTCCATCAACAACTTCAGGCATGTACAAATGCGTGTCTTGGGAATCCAACACTAGCTCAAAGTTGCCTCCAGGCTTTAAAGTCTTTGACCATTTTTATCTTCTTGACATTATGTTATCTTTCTTCAACAGGGACATCTGTAATGAAGGTCACGGCCTCAGATGCCGACGATCCTACGTACGGCAGCAGTGCCAGAGTGGTGTACAGTGTGCTGGATGGAGAAAGGTTTTTTACAGTTGACCAACACACAGGTAGGAAAACACTCCCTCAACCTGTTTTCTTAACTTTTTTTTGTGCTCCCTGTTCTTTCAACCTTAAAAGATCTAAGGTTTTAGACCACAATGCCCAAAATGAATCGAAATTTATGTCTGAAAACATCAACTCAGTCATTGACCTTGCATAGTTTTAGCCAACGACTCCACGCAGGAAGAGCTTGGAAGAGCTTGTGGTACAGACTGCTTAACTCAAAATAAAATTCCCTGTTACATATAAGTCAACAGGCAACATGAATCATTTACACATCACTTATACTTATATTACATGTAATTGCCACTAATTGCTGTAGGTTTATTTTTTCCAACCTTTTTACAGACTCTGCTAACAATCAGCCCAAATGCACCTGGGATTCAGCACAGTCTTGGTGTATATGCTCGAGGTCTCAGGATTGTAGATGCGTCAAACATAGCATCAAATCAATACTGAATTTAAACCATATTAAGCTTTAGTCTATGAACATTTTTTGAATGTCGTTTTTGAATAGACAGGAGATCTTTTGACCAGCAAACACCAAAAACTCATAAAATAAAATCATGACAATACAACAGAAAACAAATCTCAATATATATATATATATATATATATATATATATATATATATATATATATATATATATATATATATATATATATCCGGAACCGGGTTGCGGGGGGCAGTAGTCTCACCAGAGATGCCCAGACTTCCTTCACCCCTGATACTTCCTCTAGCTGTTCCGAAGGGAGTCCGGGACGTTCCCAGGCCAGCCGAGAGACATAGTCTCTCCAGCGTGTCCTGGGTCTTCCCCGGGGTCTCCTCCTGGAGGGGCATGCCTGGAACACCTCCCTAGGGAGGAGGGACATGCCTGGAACACCTCCCTAGGGAGGAGGGACATGCCTGGAACACCTCCCTAGGGAGGTGGGACATGCCTGGAACACCTCCCTAGGGAGGCGTCCAGGAGGATCCGGCACAGATGCCCCAGCCACCTCAGCTGACTCCTCTCAATGTGAAGGAGCAGCGGCTCGACTCCGAGCTCCTCCCGGGTGACCGAACTCCTCACCCTATCTCTAAGGGAGCGTCCAGCCACCCTGCGGAGGAAACTCATCTCAGCCGCTTGTATATGTGTGTACACACACACACCTCAATTCATATATGAAGAAGTGGTCACATCTGTATGCAAGATCTTTTGGACCAGTGACAGGGCTGGGGATCAAGCTGCTGATCTTCTGGTGCCATCAAACCTGAAGATATCCACAATTTCAGTAACGCCCTCCACAGCTAGCTTCTTGGGGTGATGTTTCCTGTCAGTCAGTCAAATGCATGTATACTTTTTAGAACTTCAATGGAAAGATCAAAATGCTGATTTTCTTTTTTGTTCTTAATTTCTTAATGAGTAATGTGCAATGGTGATAAACTTTCATCACAATTGAATATTTTCACTTTTTCTCAATCCGCCTGGAAAACTAAGACTAAGTACAGTAATGTGATTCTCTTTTGCAAAAAAGGATTTTCAACGTGAAGAAAGTGTAGTTCATTTATTTATTTACCTTTTTTTTAACTACCATGCTTTTTTAACAAATTAAACAACTGATAATGACACTTTGGTATTTTTTTGTTGCCAGTGGTTCTAAACATGGAAAACTTTGTATTTTTTTTTATTTTCATATACTGACCGTATAGGAGCAGCAGCACCTGACCTATAGTCTTTCAGAAGTAGTTTAGCAATGGTGTTGCCTTCGAATGCCACCCCCAGGGAAAAGCACTAAAGTTTTAATGATTCCTTTTTTGGTCTCCACCACTTTGATTTGGTCAGCCCGGGTGCCTGGATGATAAATGGCTCTGCCTTGGTGGGATAAGTCAAGAAACAGAGTGGTTCATTTCAGCTTCTTCCTCACGACTCTCATGCCATCCACCCCCACTCCCAATCTTGTAGGCAGATGTGCTCGGATAATAGGCGCGAGTCAGAAAGGTCAGCTTAAAAGGAAACAAGAGCAGGTGGGAAATCTCCCTCATTAATATCACTCTCACTCACCTTGACAACAAACTCAGTTTTAAGTCACTGTATTTTTCTGTATTGTTCTGCAGGCACAGAACTACACTCTGTATGTAACAACAGTCACCTCTGACATAGTGTGTTTTTGTTACGATTAAGCAGAATGGCAGCAGGAGAAAACAAAAAGACTTTCAGGTTCATCCCTCATGTAAGCCTGTATTATGTGTTTCCAGCTTCAGCAGTTTATGGAAAAAAAGAGATTAAAAAACTTGAATATAACAGTTACTTTACAAATTGTATTTCCTTGTGGTTTGAATGAGCTAAATTATACTCTCAGAAATAAAAAAAAACAGCTGATAAAAGCAAAAAAAATAATAAATAGAGAAAGCAGCTAGAAATGTTAACATACAGTGCAGTTTAAAGTGGCACAGGACATGCCTGAGTTGGTCTCCCAAAGCTTCTGAAAGCCTTACATGCTGGTGTGAGCGCCGCTGTAGATGCCACCTCAAACCATGACAATTATATCACTGCAGCAAGGGGTTGCTGTGCTCCTTGAAATGCAAAACTCAAGTCGGCGGTTGCGCCTGCCGCGCATTGTTCCATGCTGATGTTTTGTTGGCGTGCGCAAACAAACAGATCCAGCTATTTCCTACTCATCCTTCCAAAAAACACACAGGCAGAAAAGAAAGCCTGGCATTTTCTTTGCTCTATAGAAAGAAAAAAAAGCAGAAAAGGGAATGAAGAGCAAAACAAGTTTTGGGTATTTCTGCAGTTTTCCAAGAAGCGATTATGTTTCTTTTTGACATTTGTCCACTCCAATGTCAAAGCACAATGGTGCCACCCGTGAAAATGTGAGCGGAGCAGTTCGGTGTGTATGGATGATTGGTTTCTGCTCACACTGCAGCAGAAGAAATGGCACAGTGACGGGTGTAAAAGGTGAGCTGATTCCTCAGAGTTCTGAAACAAGTCTGTTTTCAATTTTTGTATGAGCCGTGAAGACCCAAATGGTACGGCAGTTGGTTTAAAATGGAACACGGTACAGTTGGTCTTTCAGTGCCTCGCATGATAAAACCAAAAAAGCTAAAAGCTAAAGTTAAAAATTAAAAAAAAGTTAAAAGTTAAAAAAAGTTAAAGTTAAAAAAAAAAAGTTTTTCTTTAACTGGAAGGGAATTATTTATTTTACATCATTTACTGAATTACAATGGACAAGTAGGATTTAAAAACTGGTATACATGGTCTTATTATTGTAATAGTGACAGAGTTATTGTTAAGTCTAGATGATAAATACTGGAATTTGGAGCACATACAATATACAGACTTATGAGAGATAAATAAACAGACTATACACACTCATCTACATATGCAAAGGTTTCATCACGATGTTCTCTGAGTTGACTTGTTGCAGATTAGGGATTTACTTTCAACAGTCCTAATTTAGATGATTCCCTCTGGCCTCTGGTGGATGAAATGGGAGCATGTCATTTGGCTCCCTCCTTAACTCCACTGATGCATGCACTTTATTTTGGATATTCATGGAATATGGCCCAAAGTTAAATGTGACTGTAATCACTGAGTTATATGCCAAGTAAAAATCCTTGGGAGTCAGACAGCACACAAAGATAATATATATAAAAATAAATAAATAAAAAAAGCACAGAAACGGAAAATTCCAGCGAGTAAAGTTTAATCATGCAACTACAGCAGAATGAAACAACCAAATACAGCTGGATAGTCTCAGGGTGCAAAAAATCCTGTTTTTCTTTGAAAAACTGCATAGTTTTCCAGATCTGCGTATAATTTTAGCTGATAGGCACTCATTAGGTAGTTTTCTTCTTTGTCCTTTTTTTCTTATAGGAGAAAAAAGAATATAGAGTGTAAATTATTATAATAGTTCTGCAAACATACATTTTCCATCCATCAGTCCTAGACCGTTGTCTGATATTGTCTTACAGAGGGCAAATTGCATTTTTATGCTGCATTTTGTGATCAACTGAACCCCTTAAATATAGCAGAATGTGCTCTCCACTCTAATATATGTAAAACTACACTATATTTAATTTTTTTCTTTGTGTGTTTGTGCACTTTGTAACTCTCATTATATAATTTGCTCCATGCCACTCGCACGTGTTCTAGATTTTAAGTGACATGAGTGAGGTCGTTGCCATCATGAAGGACTTGCAGTGGTGTTCGGGGTGGCTGTGGCATGCTTTCATTCTGCCCCTATATATTATTCATTTTATTACAACTGAGCCATGAAATAGTGTATGTGCACAGGGGCCAATATGACACAGTCACTCCCATCCTGCATGTCTAAAGCTGCACTTGAGCCCCGATAATACAGTGCGCAGTTGAAGCTTTTATTCAAGCTGAGAGAGATAATATAGCTTGTTATTGCACAAGTGGTAACGACTAATGTAACCTTTACAGTAGCCTCATGTTCTAACTATCCTTCATCCTTCTCTCTGCTTCTTCCCTTCAAATTCTCCTCCATTTCTATATCATTAGGAATCATCATGACAGCGGTGGCAGATTTGGACCGTGAGACACAGGATCGTTATGAGTTGGTCGTCAAGGCAACAGACATGGCTGGACAAATGGGTGGTCTCTCTGGCTCCACCACAGTGACCATAGTGATCACAGACGTTAATGACAGCCCACCGCGCTTCCCACACAGTGAGTTTGTCCCCTCACATTCTCTTAGATTGGACCGAAAAGAGATGACAATGTAAGAAGAGAGGAGGAAAACCCCCGACTGACATTTTATGTTCTCTAGAAAAGGAATAAGAGCATGATAAAATACACACTGTAAATATATGAAACCTGCAGGCCACCAGTAGGCAGTGGCAAATGGCCTGCATTTAGTCTGAGAAAATCACCTTAATTAAATTTATGGGGCATTTATACCGGCAGCCCATAACGAAGCAGTCTATCAAATGTGGGAAATTGATGTGTTCCACTGCATATTTACCCATTCTTCTTAAGCAAGGCTCATAAAAAGTTGAATCAATACAGATGATTGTGCATTATATTCATTGCATCTGTTGTTTTTTGAGCGTAATGGCTCTCGCATAGCTTTCATTGTGCACATGTACAACAGGCAAATGAAAAATATATGTACCTAAGGGCCTCAGGAAAAAGGACTCCTTTAAAACAAACATACAAAGACTTTGGATGTTAGCATACTTCATTTAGTGCACTCATGGTTTTATTCATTTTCTTCCGAGTCATATTTATCTAAACATATTGTATTATCATGAAAAATTCTTGGCCTTTGCAAAAAATAATTAGAAATGACACTACAAAAGGTGATTTCCCATAATCCTCCCAAATCAGCTCTTTATTTTGTCCACTTTGTCAGGTTAAACTTACACCACTGTATAAAGTCATAATACTATTATGTTTGATGGTTGCAGCATCTGACAGTCTAGTTGGTTGTGCGATATGTCTTCACATACCTTTTCATATTTTGTGGTGAATGCATTTTTCATCTGAGTAAACCATATTTACCCAGTCACAATGATAAACCCAGGGGAAAAACAATACCACCACTGCAAGATACGGGGAGACAGAATCTGAAATACATTTTCATAAATCAGTTGCACAGGAGAATGACATATAGTATAATTTAGGGATTGTGGTGTTTTTACAAAATATCTCTCCTGGGATCAACACTGTTTAATCTACTTGCTTTATTTCAACTTCATAATAATCTCTGACAGCTTTGATTTATTTTCCTTGGTCTGCTCTGTCATTTAGAACATACTGTAATGGGAGGTTTAAGATTCTGAATTGAAAATGTTTGTCCAGTGGCAGATGTGTGGGGATAGTCAAAACTGTAAACATTATGTACAGTAGGGCATTCTGATGTAAAATGTATTAATGATAATTAATAAATTATATATATATATATATATATATATATATATATATATATATATATATATATATATATATATATATATATATATATATATATAAAAATCTGTGCAATCATAATCCCAATTTATTTTTAATTTTATCCCCATCATTATTTCACCCGTTTACTTTCCTGTGCTTTTATATTCTCTCTCACAAACCCTTTTCCCACCTATGGCCATTCGTGTGTTGCTCATCTTGCTTCCCTTACTGATGGCTTCTTCTCCTCTATGTGACTTTCATCATTGCATTGGTTTATACAACTTCATTTCAGTGCTTCGGTTGACTTGTCTGTCTTTTTCTCCCTCCGGCCCTTTTCCCTATTTACCAGAGATGTACCAGTTTACGGTGTCAGAAGGGGCTGCTGTCGGGACACCAGTTGGACGTGTCATTGCTACAGATGCGGATATGGGGGAGAACACAGACATGAGCTATCTGATCAAAGATGGACGGGAACTCTTCAAGGTCACGATAGATGTAGACACACAGGAAGCTGTTGTTTCCATCAAGAAGGTACAGTGAGATTAAAGTAGTTCTGCTTTTCTTTTCTTTATTAAGAAAGTTTGTTTGTCGAGAAAAAAAATCACTCTACCGTTCAGCAGGCCTCAGTGTGACTCAAGCCAGCCCTAAAAGCCATAAGCTTTATCCAAGAGGAACGTTTTAAGCCTAGTTTTTTTTTTTTTGAACAATATTTTTATTAAATTTCAATATAAATGTACAAAAAAAACTAAGCAATCAGCAAGTATCATATTAATTGTCCAACAAAATGTAAGCAGGTCCTGCCGTGTCCATACAGACAAAAATAAAACAAGACAGAAAACAAGACAAAAAAATAAAATAATTAAAATTAAAATTAAATGGAAAAAAAAAACTAAGAAAAATAAAAGAAAAAATGTCACACTCAATAGTCTCACAAACAAACTTAGATTGTCACACTTGTTCTACAGACGTATATATTCTATTGTTGCTTGAGAAAGTCCATTTTAAGCCTAGTTTTAATGCGAAACCTGAACACAAGTTAGCTTCTTGGTAACATCAAACATGTCAAATGTTAGCACTGAAATTCTTTTACAAAACTAAATAGATAACTCAATGATTTGTATAAGGGAGGTTGTTCTGTGACCTATGGATTGGAAACTTGTTCATGGTGTAATCTGCCTATAGTGGATGGATGGATGGATGGATGGATGGATGGATGGATGGATGGATGGATGGATGGATGGATGGATGGATGGATGGATGTTCTGCAAAAAGTAATCTGAGACTCATCTGACATAGTACTTTTTGTGTTTAATGGATATGATTGGTATGAACTGGATCCACAAGGCCCAAAATGATAGTGAGAACCAATATTTATACACTTTAGAAATAAACTTGCAATCGGTCTAATTTCCGTTTCCATGGGTTCAGTTTTACAAAACTACACTTTAATTGACCCAAAGATATCAATACCAAAACCAACTATGACTAAAAAGTCCAATGATTTATCCATATTCAAAAGACACCCCATGATGTATTTAACCATATTTCTTTGGCATATTTGTGCCCAGTACCGAAAATAACTTTCCAACCTCTGAATACAGTTTGAGTAACTGGATCTTGTGTTCTCTACGCATATTAGGATTAAATGATGCCCACATGAATTTGAATCATCCAAGATGTGTATTTATGTCAAGTGTATTCAAGTGCAATGGCTCAGTGTTGCTATTGATGAGTAGAACCTACATTTTGACAGGCTTAATTTGCATAACTGTAACTTAGCTTCCAGCCAACAGTGTCAGAGCTGAGCATCATGAATGACTGCGATGTGCAACTTTTCATTTACAATATTGTATGTTTTTTTGTTTTTTTTTTTCAGCCGCTGGACTTTGAGAGCAGACGGACACACAAAGTTGTTGTAGAAGCAGTCAATAAGCATGTTGATCCACGCTTCGTGGACCTCGGCTCTTTCCGCGACCAAGCCATTGTCCTAGTGAGTGTATCGGATATAGACGAGCCCCCCATCTTCCAACCGGCAGATGGCACCATCATGGAAGTCCAGGAGGATGCCAAAGTTGGAACATTGGTTGGCGTCGTCACAGCCAGTGACCCAGATGTGAAACATAAACCTGTTAGGTATGGAACAAATAAGGCTCATTTAAGCAAGGGCTAATTTAGAGGAAAATCTTAAACCTCTATCACACACAAGCCCCTTATTTGGAGAAAAAAAAAATTCCCAAGTCCTGCAGATTTTACAGTTCCAGCCCCTTATCTTATTTTTTTAATTTTCCATACAACCAAAATTATGACCCGTAGAGGGATTCAAATCACGTGAAAATTGCATCACTCGCTCTATCAAAGCTGCATCTACTGTACTGCTTTACCATTTCTATTGCACATTTTTATCAGAAAAAAAAAATATATACTTTGAAAAATGTAATTTTAAAGATCTATAACTTACTGGGTGAAAGTACTGTAGGTACACATATAGCCGATGGGCTTAAAAGGAAAACCCTTTTAAACAGTTCCTCTTCATGATGGAATTAAAGCCCCAGCTGCGGCAGTGTATCCGGATATAGATAAGATGCCTTTCTCACAAGAAATATTGTTGTAGGTGTTTTTGCCCATATTTCCAAACTATAGCACTGTTGCACAGAAATTGTGATTAGTGTTTGCATTTCCTGTTATATACCAGGCAGCATTCAGGTGACACACAATCACATATTCACCATTACGTAAACCAGACGATGGACAATTTTTGGTTGGATGGGGCTACAACTTATTTTTCTGGAATAATAGTCCGTCCTACCCTTCTTTTGGCAACATCTGTATGTAATAAAAACTTAGGCGTATTACAATTTTGGATTGCAATAAGTGGTTATTTTATGATTTCTGAGCATATAGTGTGAAACTCGTGCGTTTTCTTGCTGTGAACTAAAGTAGCTATTACATATTGTGGTGTGCATTGAGATAAGGGCTGTGACCATCTTGAGTATACACCAACACATTCAAGGCTTGTGAAAATTACCTCCATTAAAAATGCATGAGACTGTGGGTTCCAGGTGTAATAAACCCCGACACAAATGGCAGTGCTGTCGCTCACCACTTCCTTGACAGCCTGCAGCTGCAGGTGTGTGGATGATACATGTGCGAGCATATATGAATACGTGTTTGTGTGTGTGTTTATGTGTTCTCATGGGTTTGAAGAAAGGAAGACTAAAAACGGGAAGGATGTTAAGCAGGAGACACCCACAGATCAGCCAGCTAATGGTCTCTGACATTTGGCAGAACAGCCTTTTTAACCTCCACATTATAATGCACCCAGAGTGCTTATCTTTAAGTAGAAAACTGTGGGTTAATGTTGATCTGATTACCATGGACACATTTGTAGAAAATATGTTCAGCTTTTCACAGTGAAAGCAAGGGAGACATTGCATTTGTTGAATTTGTTGGCACTAAAGATTTACATAATATTGCAATTTACCTTTACTCAGGATAGAATGCACCGGCAAAATATTGTAAATTTTATGTTACAACAATTTCTTAATAGCTTGCTATTTTTTTAATAAATATTTTATGTATGGAATACATCCATATGATAATTTTCTTTTACTGTATGTACTTAACCACTGTACTAGCTGGAAGTTTGTAAATTACTAAAGTTTGACAAATACTGACAAATTACAACGTTTAATAACATCCATAATTACTGTGAGGGGAGCAGTGTGCCTAAAAGCACTTTGAAAATGTCCCCTTACTTACTGCCAAAATGAAAGGTTCCTTTTTTATGGTTGCTGTCTTTAAGTGATGACAAATGAATGGAATGATAAAAGAAGGCAAAACATAATTTTGATATTTATTATCCAGATGGGTATGAGCAGGTGTAAATGTGTTTTCGCTAAATCACTGTCCTGAATGGGATGTTAAAAATACATTTACCTGAGTCCTGCGCTGACAGACACATGAATACACCTCCACTTAAACTGCATGTAGGCTTACGTGCTTCTCTGTGCTAAACATATATTTTTATATATACACCTCCTCCGATGGTTACCTATTTTGTTCCTGGTTGGAAGCCAGGCCTCATGGAGAATCTGTTTTTATTTACTGACATGCAGTGTCATGAATAAAATACAAACAGAAAATGCTGCTCTGCACCCACAGTGGTTTATAAATGAATGAATGAATGATCCATGGTGTGATTCCTGTTCCACACCGGTTTACGGTGACATTTTATTTTATATCTACAACATCTATCCTTAATTCTCATGAGACTAAAAGAGTGCTGGCTGGTATGTTTGTCAGAAACCATAAATGTTGATGGAGCCCATGGTTCTTTATTATGCACGCACAAGAAAGCCAGCTGCAGGTGTGTGTGTACGTGTGTGTTTGTAGGTATCGAGGATGCGCTAGAGACCAGGGGCAACAAAACCCTTTGAGCAGAATTTTGTTGGCTCAACATCTTTTAAAAGCACCCAGAACCCCAAAGATAGAAATATACATTTATGTTTATTTTATAGTGAACAATGAAACATCTGTGTCATCATAATGCCTCATGCATCTTAAAAAGTAATTCCATCTGTTGCTAAAGTTTTAACTCTCCAGGGACATGTTCTCTGTATGTAGAGTGATAGTTTTATTTTGTTGTCCAATGTAATGGACTGCTGACCGGTTCAGGGTGTAACGTGCTCAGTGAACGTTCAAATTGGCTCCAGCTTCTCTCCAGCCCTGTACAGATGGAGTAAATGTGACTATTCTGCTTGATTTCTTGTTTGTTTTTTTTTTATGTCAAAAAATAAAATAAAAATCTAAAGTAGAATTCTGCCTTAGAGCATACCGATTGTTGCAACTAGTCTTCAAGTCTTATAAGATAACATGCAATAGGTGCTTTTTTAACTATTTGGTCTCCCTTTATTGTTTTTACGTTGTTTTGTTAGCAACCTGCTTAATATTTCATTCATTAAGATCTTATTATGTGATTTAAGTCCCTTTTTCTTTTTAGCAGTACAGTATATTTTGAAGCTTTGAAAGTTTGAGTTTTTGAAAACCTTTTTGTTCTGTGAACCAAGGTTACTGCCAAAAATTCTGCACTCAAGCCACTGTTCTTTTATATGAGGAGCTAGCTTCAGCTGGTCCATGGATCTTTTTTTTAAACCTATATTAAACCAGCAAAGTTTAACTTAGGAGTATACATCCATTTGAGAAAAGTACCATGGCTAAAAAAGGAACTGTGGAAATTTTAAAGACAAATCTTTGTTAATTAAGATATTTAGTTGCTAACAATGGTTTCCATCATACATATTCTGATGAACAACCATAACCAAAATGACCTGACCTTTCATCAAAAAGAAAAAAGTCTATATGTTTGGCTCAATATTTTATTTGTTGGTCTTTTAAGTGTAAGTACTTTTTTTTCCCACAGGTTCTCAATTGATCGAACAACAGACCTGGACATGATCTTCAATATTGACACCGAGTCTGGCGCTATCACGTTAGGAAAATATTTGGACAGAGAGACCGCAGGCTGGCACAACATCACTGTGAAGGCTGTTGAAGCAGGTATGTTGTGTTGTTTATTACAAAATAAGAACTATTTTCCCATCTTCTCACTACTTAGATATACATCACATTATTTATTAGTTTGTCATTTTGAACTCAAAATAGTTTGAGGCTTAAGTGCATACTCGGTTCATGTACTGAGCTAAGTGGCTAATGATCTCAGCAAATATGATGCCTGACAAAGCACAATATACTGTATGTATAGGAATACGGGTCCTATAAATGACAGGAACAAGGGTCAGTAACAATCTGGTGGATGTTTTGCTTAAAAGTGGGAAGAGTCATCAGAAGTGTGAGTTTTAGAGTGTGTTGAAGTGAGTTCAAGTAATTCGCTGCAACAAAACAGAATGAGTGAAGGTCTGAGAGAGGAGGAACTTGATTTAATGACTTGATCGGGTAAGATATGTTCCATTGGTCGGGTGAAGGAAAGATGACAAATACAAGAGTGTTACAAAAACGAAACAATGGTGGAGGTGCCCTTCTTTCAAGGTTTGCTTTAAAGAATAGGAACAGCATTTCCACAGCATGATATTCTCTACTCTTATTCATAATTTATATATTTTTTTATATATGAATACCACCTTACACCTTTCTATGGATTCAAAAGTAAAACTGATGCTCTAAAGTTCAAAAACATAGTAGTTGTTGTTAGCCATTGTATAGTCCCTAAACAGAAAGCTGAAAATGAATGAAGAGCATGCATTTTTTGTCTCACTTGGTAATTTTGTAGAAAAATAAGAAAGTGAATACTATATTATTAGAAGTAATCTTGAAAAACTGGTATTTCTTGATTCAATCTTATACAGTTGAAGTGAATATGGGATTGCAGTGAAAGCAGAAGAGATTGGAGGATCCACCTTTAAAAACAGGTGGAAGCAAAACAATGCCATAAATTTGACTTATTTTGAATGTCTCATATTTGTTCCTCCTGAATATTTCCCCAGGCGGTGATTACGCCAATAATCAATACAGCCTGAACTGAAGAGGATACAGTACCACCCAGCACAAGCATTAAGACAAAATTAGACTGTCTGAATCCTCCCAAAGTAATTTAGCCCTATTGTGCTCCATCTCTTTGTGCATGGCATTATGTCATCGGCACATTTTAATGTTAATTAAACATTTTAAAAGGCCCAGCACCTTTCAGTATCAGACATAAACACATGCCTGCACTTGAGAGATAAAGGTTCTCACATTGCTATCCATGGAAACATCTGCACAGACAAACTTGGTGGTCAAAGCCATCAGAATATTTCTCTACTGGCTGTGAGCTCACAAAACCCTGAGAGCTGCTACTGACAAGATAAAGAAAAAGGGAAAAAACTAAGACAGAAAGAAAAAATAAAATCATAAGACAGATGGAAATAGAGAGGGTGATTGGATTTGTATGTGTCCAAAGGAACTATTCATAGCATTTGAAGGAGTGACTTCATTTTCTGTAACTTTTGCTTTATATACTTTTTTTTGTAGCTCTATAGCCTTATTAAGCCATATAGTCACAAGGTCACAAGGTCATCTTGTCTGAAGATACTGTTAAACTCCAATTTTGTAGCATAACCCTTAATTATCCCAGTCCATTACTGACTTTTGAACTGTTCAATTCCATCAGTATAAATAGTGAATAAATTACAAATGCTTCCTGACATTTCTTACTGTGTGAATCCTGTGATTAACCCCTGCCGTAAAAGTGCAAAAGACATTAAATTGCAGGCTCATTAAAATCCTTTTAGTTCGAATATTACTCCCAGATTCTACCAGTCCAACAAATATAGACACATGCACACAAATCATGACTACAGAGTCATCTAAATAAAAATGTTCAGCTATGACAAACAAAACAACTCATTTGCGTTGTATTGGTCCCTTTGCCATAAAGCAAGCAGCCTCCTGAGTAAAAGGGAACCATTTAAGGACTACCCCAAGCCAAGGTACTCCCATTTTCTTCACAGATACGCATCAAGTTAAGTTAGAGTGACATATAATTTTTGAAACCTGATAGCAAGAATGATAACATCTTAAAAAACTGCTTTTTCAGCTAGACAGTTTGTTGGAAAAAAGTATCACCCAGAGGGCAAAAACATACCAAACGAGCCTAATATCTTCCTGTGCTGCAGGAAAAGGACATTTTTTCTACTGCATACAGTATATGCTGTCAAGCAGTCAAACACACACAATTTACCTTTTATGCTATTTAAAAACTATTGCCTGTAGGTACAAACAAACACTCCTTGAACCTTAAAGAGGAGGTTGCTTTTTTTTGCATTTTTTTCAAGCATGGTTGGGAAATGTAAAGTAAAAAATAGATTGCAAGAGCAAAACAGAGAAGAAAAGTGTGGATCCAAGCATTAAACTAAAAGTCAAAATTAGATTCAAATTGATAATACAAGACAACATGTAAAACAGAGTATGTTAGTTTTTCCAAATCATGCACTGTAGAGAGTCTAATTTGTTCCATTTGGATGAATATAGTAGATACATCTGCAGTGCAAAACAGATCTGTCAACGAAAGCGGGGAGACGTAATCTACAATCAAGAGACAGAAGTTGTGACGTGAATGTTGTTCTTTTTCTCTCTAGCTCACATACACAGTACATACATCCCAGATTCACAACTTAATATTCACAACATTATTGTAATTGTACAAAATGTACAACACAATTAAGCAGCTGGAGTGGCATTACCACAGTGCAATGGGAGAAACACACTGTGATGCAGTATGAAAGGACACTAGACATAGAAAGATACCAGCAGCTTCTTGCAGATATTCTTCCTCCACAGGACTCTCAATAAGTGTTGGGGCTGCTGGGCTTTTTGTTAACAATGGCTGTCCAAGAGAGGTCAGCGGAGATGGTGGTACCAAGAAAGTGAAGCTGTGGACCCTCTCCACAAGATTGCCATTGATGCAAAGAGGCAGCAGATCCACCCTGTGTTTCTTGAAGTCCAGGATGACCTCCTTTGTCTTTGTGGTGTTAAGACAAAGGTTGTTGGCCTGGCACCACCAGTTTCAGGACCTTGCCTTTGTAAGCGGACTCATCTGCTCTTGCAATGAACCTCACCACCGTAGCGTCATACTTGATCTTTACAGTGGTGGGCAGGGCTGCAGTCTGTGGTGTAGAGGGCGTAAAGCAACGGGCTCAACACAGACTCTTGAGGGGAACCGGCGCTAAGTAACTGGGTGGATGACAGAATGGGTCCAAGTTTCACTATCTTTAGTCAGTGACGAAGTCCTTGATCAAACTGAAAGTGAATGGGTGGAGGTCCTAGGCCAGACAGTTTGCTGACGAGGATGTCAGGAATGATAGTGTTGCTGAGCTATAATCAAACTAGGTATCTCTACGTTCCAGGTGGCTCAGCACAATATGGAGGGTTATGGATATGGTATCTTCTGTTGATCTATTTGCTTTATAAGCAAATTGGTGAGGGTTGAAGGAGGGAGGAAGGCAGTCATTGATGTGTTTTAAGACATTAAGACATTCCAAACATTTAGTGTTAACAGGTGTTAAGTGCAACTGGGCAATGATCATTAAGGCAGGCTGTGAATGATTTATTTGGTAAAGGGATGATGGTGGTTGACTTGAAAGAGAATGAGATGGAGGCCTGCGACAGGGAGTGGTAGAAGATTTATGTAAAGACCTGGGAGAGCTGAACAGCACAGGCCTGGAGTACTTTCCGAGGAACACCCTCAGGTCCGGCTGATTTCCTGGTGTTCAACCTGCTGAGTATCTGTGCCAGATCCTGCTCCTGCATAGTCAGTGGCTGGAGCCTGAAGGTTGGTTGAGGCAGGGGTGGAGTGGCTGCAGCCTGCTGGGGTGTGATCTCGTAGGATGCAAAGAACAAATTAAATAATTCCACCAGTGCAGCACTTGGGTCCACTGATGTGTTGGTCTTCCCCGTGAAGTTGGTCAGCTGATGTACCCCCCACCACACCTGCCGTGGGTTAATGTTGGAGAGGTGGTTTCCTCCTGAAGTATCCTTTGGCTTTCTTGGTGCCTTCCTTTAGTTCAGCTCTTCTGACCCTGTACAGTTCTTTATCACTGGACCTGAAGGCGATCTTGCAGTTCCTGAGGAAAGTTCTGACTTCACTTGTCATCCAGGGTTTGACCACAGTGACAGTCTCCATGCAGAGCCTTATATGATTAAGCACAGCCACTGTGTAAGTAGACAGATCCATTTTAGATGCCG
Source organism: Cololabis saira (assembly GCF_033807715.1). NCBI lineage: Eukaryota > Metazoa > Chordata > Actinopteri > Beloniformes > Belonidae > Cololabis > Cololabis saira. The sequence continues at coordinate 12,422,548 of NC_084594.1, forward strand.
AGAGCAAGGATAATACTGTATGTCCAATGTGTGAATGGGGTCATATGATGAATATCCAATTAAGTGCTACTCCACAGTCCTGAAACATGCAGTCAGTTGGTGAGCCTGAGTTGACCATAGAATGAGATGAATTTGTCCCTGCATGGCCCTGGGTGCAGCCTTCCTCTCACATGATGTCGACTCAGAAATTCCCTGTGTTACTAGATACGAATACGTAGCCTACAGTTGAGCCTATCCTACTTTATTGGGCAAAAGGTAGCAGTACACCCAAAAAAGCTCACAAGTTGAACCCAGGACTGCATATAAACAAACAACACCCATTCACACTAAATCCTATGAGAAATGTAAACCTACAAGTTGACCCAGTATACACATTTTTGGACTGTGGGGGGGAGAAAGCCCATGCAGCATGGGGAAAACATGTAAACTCCACACAGAAAGGCAGCAGCTGGGAAACTTTTAAACCTACTTGGTTGTGCAACCTAATGCTTCTCTTTCTTTGCTTGCTCCTGTTAGCAGCATGTTTGGCCTCCCTCTCACTTGGCTGTGCCTGATTCCTGAAACAATCAGCCACAGTACGGCCAATCACATGCCACAATGACAGAGACAAATTGGATAATGTTTCTTTTTGGACTGAATTATGTCTGAGGGATGCCCATTCATCTGTCCCTACAGGGAACAGGTTAATGGGCTGGGTTGAGCTTCACGGTAAGAGGACCAATCTGCATTATAAAAATTCTGCTTACATGAGAAGAAAAGAAAACCCGGATTTCTGTTTTTTCAAAACGTATTTTTACTGCTTTATCAGTCGCGGCTCTCTTAAAATGACCAATAGAGAGACAGAAACCTGGGTCTATTACAATTTCAGTCAATTTTGAACCATTGAAAGTAGGGAAAAGTATTATACGGAGCCTTTATATGATCTGCATGCAAAAGAAACAGTGAACTGGCAAAAGTAATAATGACTTTAAATTATCTGTTTATTTAGTTTCAGTCAGAAAAAGTCCGCCCCTCTGGTCTTGGAGGGCCACTTTCGTGGGGGACGGGTGCGCCTGCCCGCGTCGGCGGCTGGGACGGCTCTGTCTCTCCGGGCAGGCTGGCCCCCTGCCGGGTGGGGGTCGTTGGCCTGAAGGGTGAGGGCCTCCTGGCCGCGTGTCCGGCCCGGACCGGGTGGCCGGGGATTGCCTGGGTCGCGGTCCGCCGCCGCGGGATCCCTGGCTGCTTCTTTCCGCGCCGTGGGGGCCCCGCCCGCGGGCCCCCTCGGCCGCCGCCGGGTGGGGGGGGGGCCTCGCAGGCGGTGGGTTGCCTCCCTCCTACTTCTCCCCTCTGTGGGGTTTGCCGGTGGCCTGGGTTCCGGGCTCTTCCTTGTCGGCCTCTGGTCTCGCGGGTGGCGGGGTCGCTCCCCCCCCTCCCCCACTATAGATACACTTCAGGTGGAGCTTTGTTTGGTTTATTACACACACACACACACACACACACACACACACACACACACACACACACACACACACACACAGTCATTTAGTCACATGCACACACACACACACACACACACACACACACACACACACACACACACACACACACACACACACACACACACACACACACACACACGCATGATCATATACATACACACACACACACACATAGACATACACACTGGCTTGTTCACCTGCATGCTGGCTCTCTAGTTTTTGGGTTTAGGTAGCGGTAGCGATAGCTTAGCTCAGACTGCGATCAGATCTCAAGATTTAGGTCGATTGCTGTTCGTGTTTTGGTTGGCTCAGTGCCGGTTTCGTGCTTTGTTTGTGGTTTTTTGTTGCAGATTTCCAGTGCTTGACGTGTGTCTCCGTGTGTTCCTGCTTCCTGGATTGGCAGTGGATGTCGTCACCCCCCCCCCCCCCCCCACCCCCCCCCCCCCCCCCAAAAAAAAAAAAACACTGGGTTTGTATGTGTATATTTATGTATGTGTACGCATATGTGTGCGTATATATATGTATATATTACATATAGTAATAATGCACATATATACACTTTTGGTTTCTACCGTCATGGTATCAATCAATAATATGTGTGCAGACAAGGTGAAAAAAAAATAAATAAATAAATAAAAAAAATAAATAAATAAATAAAATAAAATAAAATAAAAAGTCTGGATGATGAATCTTATCTCACAGTTATGTGTAAATTAAGCATGGATTACTGAATTAAATGTTGTCCAGGGGCCTCATTCAAAATGGAGTGCGTAGAATTCATACTAAAAGTGCACGTACACCCAAAAGCCGAAAATGGCGGGCGCAAAAAAAAAATCAGGATCTATAAAACCGCGTGCACGCACACTTCCACGTAAGGTTCTCTTTATAAATCACAGTCTAGCTGGAAGGTTGCGCAGCTGAATCCGGCTCATATCCCGCCCTCTACACGCCCACTTCATACCAAAAATGGTATGTTTTTGCATATGAATGAGCCTGCTGAGCATGCGCAGTGGCTTCCTGCAGCCTGTTTGGCTTCAGGATGAATGAGGGTGTCCAGCAGCCACGGTGCCACTGAATTTCACTGAGATCTGAGATCGAGATGTTGTGGATGAGGTGGAGGACAGGAAAACGACATTATTTTGTGGTCACAGTAAAAGTATAAAAATAAATAGTATAAAATAAAGCGAGTGAGTTGCTGCGCGGAACGCCGTGAGTGCCCCGGCGCAACAGGGGGGGGCATGTCCCCCGTCTTTTCAAAATCATGATTTGTCCCCCCCACTTCGATCACACGATCAGCGATATTTTATTATAAGTCTGATATATGTTGTGATATGTGATGACATTATTAAGAGTATGACATGAATCTGGCTTCATTTCACCACCTCACAGCCTGCCTCGCCAGTTCCCCGTGTCTTAAGTAAATTCTTACGGGAGGGTCGGGGTTGCCGTAAAGATAAGCAGATTTTTCGGTTAGTTTTTTCTTTTTAGATCCGAGGCTTTGCGTAGATGGTGGCTTCCGCAACTTTCAGGCGCTTTTTCTGCGCAAGCAAGCTTTATAGATGAGGCCCCTGGACACTGGTTTGTCTGATGCATTCTGGAAGACTTGAACCACTTTTCTTGACACTTTACTTTAAAGCAGCACTATGTAACTTTTCCACCTTAATATAATATTTCCAGAGTCATTGTGATGGTACATCAACTTCCAACAGGTTTAATGACACCTCTGTCATGGTATGAGGGATCTGTATCGCCTTCACTGGCACTATGTAACTTTGAGGTGCATGGTAGGAACCCTTCCACACTACTGGTAAAGCACTACCGCTTTTATCCAAAGGAGCCGCCAAACTCAACAAAAGCTGAAAGTTACATTGTGCTGCTTTAACTCATTTACATGCCTCGACTGTGAAATGTGTAAAGACATTGTGCTTATTTCTGAAAAAAAAAGATCAGAAACAAATGCGAAGATTTAAAATTTCTTAAATAATTCCCAGCATTATGGCTTTGTTTAAATATGCTAATTTGTAATGGGAATATGTGGCACAAAAAAGGGCAGCCTAAAGACAAAACAATTTTTTTTAATGAAGTTTTATCATTGAACTTGATGAAAATGTTGTATTTTTATCCAAGGCAATGGATGAACTATAACATATCAATGATGCTTTTGATTCATAAGACAGGGTTTGTATACTTTGTGTTCCCACCTCAAAACACTATTAGCCTTTTACTTATGGATGTTGGCAGATGTTTTTGTTCTGTTCTTTTTTGTTGCAATATTAAAAAAAAAAACACAATTCAAGAAAAGCTACTGTAATATTCTATAGCCTATGTGCCTGCTTTGGAGGCCTCCAGCTCAGAAAAAAGGCAAAACTCTGACACAGTTGAGTACATTTGTATCTTCATTTTATGCTACTGACAAAAGTGACACTTTAAACCAAACAATTTCTTCTAGCAACGTAGAAGAACCGTTTGGTCACAGCCAATATAACACCCCAGACACCCACTTACGCACACTCATACAGACATGTGCATGTATGCGGAGACATGCACACCCACTCATATCCTCTATCTGTCTTCCCTGAAGTAATGTCAGCATAATTCAGCGCCTGAGAGACAGTCCTTGTGTAAGATTCTTGACAGCTGGTCTGTGCCACACAGATGCAGAGCATGCCAGTAATCTGTTGAAATCCTTTTATTCTTTTCTGTCTGAAGACAGATTTAGAACAGTGCCACTTGGTCCACATGAATGAACTTGACTCAATAACTTCTATTTATTTATTTTTTTCTTATGATGGAGATTTTTAGAGCGGGAATGTGCGGTGCATTCAAAGATTGTTTAATCTGTTTTAAATTTCCCCAATTGAAATGTAAAATGTGTAACATTTGATGATTGCTGGTTTCCATTCTGGCACAGCGGGGACAGCACTAGAATTAGAGGAAGAAGACAAGTGATATCTTGCACTGGTGGAACTCCTAATGCATTTAGGTTCTTGCTGTGCAGGCAAAAAGCAGTCAATTAAAACCCAGCATTGATGCGAGGATTATGTAATTAGCTGTACCCAGCAATCTCATTGGCTGTTGTGCCACTTTTAGACAAAACTGTTGTGGTGTTGAGAAACAGTAGGAGAGCGCTTGCGAACTTCGGCAAAATTGCTATTGCTTTGCTTTCTCAAGTAAATCCAGACCATCTTTTTTCTTCATCTCTGTCTTGCACCAATATGTCTGTTTAGAACATTTCTAACAGGTGTTTGCCCACAGTAATAAGAAGAATGGAATCCCTCTGTTCACTCATGATTTCAATTTATCTTTGACATCAAATGTTGTTTTTTTTTTTTCATTTTCCACAATTACAACCCCAAATATTTCAGCAGTATCTTTAGGAAAGCAACAACAGCAACAACAAAATAATTAACAGCCTTACGGCCGACTGAATGAGTGATTAAAGCTCAACACCATAGTTGGTTCACACTACACAACTAATGGCAATGGAAGGTCACAAGTACTAGATTTTTCACTGTGCTTAAGTCCTGACTCAACCAGGTCTATATAAAGCAATTATAGAAATATGTAAGTATTATACTAACCAGTCTCTCTCCTGTTATCAACAACACAAAATAGCAGGTAGCATTTGGATAATTAACCTGTTTTATTCTGAAAAGGGGACAGTTTCTGTCCAAACTCTCTCCACGCTTGTTTTACAATGGAAACATCTGACAAGTGTAGATATTCTTACAAGATTTCAACCACATTCTGCTCAGTGATTCTAAGCAGATCATATTGTTTGCACTTTTTTTGATGTTTCTCTGAAATATTTGATTTTGTTGTGCTTATGTTTGTTGCATCTCCTCCTACCCTCTCTGAGTGTAACTCCTTAGTACCCATCACTCGCCAAATCATCACATACCAACTCTTAAATATCTGGAATGCTAAATAATTTATTGGGGCTTACAAACTGTTGGCTAGCCTCACTAATCGTGCCTTTGAAGTATTCTTTAAACACTTGAATAGAAGGTAACTGGACTTCTTTGCTTGGTTCTTGAAGGCATTTCACCTCTGATTTGCAAGACTTCTTCAGTTCTAACTGACTGTTGGGGAATTTCAGGCTTAAACGGTGTTGGGCCTTATCCTTGAGATGCATGCTGCATCACAAACATAGCTCTTTTGATAACATTGATGCACACATTTTTAACTGAGTTGATAGAGGCTTTGAGCTAAGAGTGACATAAGACATATGTTTAAAGGGAGCGGCCAACATTTAACAGAGGAAAGTTCCTCAGGTCCCGCCAATCCAATACGTACAATTCAGCCTTGAATCTCCTCCTCAGGTGGTTTTACAGCCAATCACTTTGATTATTGTGACCAAAACACCTCACATGCTGAGTAGGTATACAATGCTCAGAGGACAAAAGACCCAAACATCTGCCTTAAAGATTTTGTGCTATCCAACTTGACAGGGCTGTCCAATTGCCAGAGCTTTCAGAAACCAAATGTAATTCATCAGAAACCTCTGTTCAACAGTTCGTAAGCTCTTCCTTGATTTCATTGGAGACACTGCGTCACATGGGTATGATGTTGCATAGCTCCAGCCATCTAGTCAACAGACCTGGCAGTGAAAACACCAGCTAGATCAGAGCTTATTACTCTTAACTGCACAATACAGGTTTCAACTTAGCTGTACTGTTCAGAGGAAAAGTGGCTTTAGTTGTGTCTAAATATTTTCCATAATTGTTGAGTTACAACTCTTTGAGTGGAATGGTTCAAACTGCAAGGATTTACATGGATTTTTCTGCCTGTAATTGGAAGTAGGTGGGTGCTGTTGAATTTTCTGTGGGGTGCCACTCAAATGTGTTAACTGGGTGATGACAGCTGTGTGTGCTGATTTATTCATAAACTGTGTACTCCAATTAACCAGCATATCCAGACCAACACTGAAAGCAACCAGATCAGTTTCACATAATGTTCTCTGTCTCGTCTCCATTTTTCTCCTAAACTCAGATAAGCATGCACACAGGCAGACACGCACACACAGACACTGGCCCTCAGGCTCTTCTCTATATTGTACATAGTGTTTTGTGAGTATAATGGAAACTCCATCCAATATTATCATGTGATTAAGAAAAGAAATTAAGATTCAAGGACAAATGAAGCTAATTTGATGTGGGTTTTGGTTATACTAATTATATAAGCTTCATCATTATTAAAAATGTCTTGAATGCACTGCTGTGTTAAACTGAACTTCTCTCTGTCTAACAGAACATCTATTTGTTAAGATGTTCCGCTTGCTCTCAAACTACAGCTGTATGGAGTGGTGTTATCACAAAAAAATGGTAGCTTTGATATCATTTTATAAACATTCAATGGTGTTAAGGTAATCAGTATACATAATTGGACGGGGCAACAGATTCTCAGCCACAATCGATACCTTACTGCCTTTATGTTAGTGGATAATTGTGTATATCAACATAATTTCCATCATTCTAAATTTGCGCAAAAAAAAACCTGTACATGGAACCTTACATCTCATCTACTGCAGCCTTTTACGGAAAAATCATCACGTCAGCAGCATTTCAGCTGCAGTCTTCTGTCAATGTCCACACAACTGCAGGCAGTAGAACTATGGCTGTTTGCTCAGCTGCATTTTGGCAGGACTTTTAGCCTAATACATGCTGTTACCCCAAAGTTTAACGATAGTTCGCTTTGGGCTGCCGTTAGATGAATAAAGAGCAGAGGTAACACCAGCTCTTGACAGTTTTATTGAATAAAGTGAATCACAGTTGTTGGATAACTGACAAATGTGGCCTTCTCAAATGATGTGAGACATACTGTAACTACTATCAGAATCTCAGCCAGTCAGTTTCCAAGCACTTGTTTCATGTAGGAAAACCACACAGTGATAGCATTGCGACATACATTATTTCACAGGTGATATTTCGTCATTATACATGGCAGACATATTTTCTCACAATTCTTACTGCTTTCTGTATGTCTGCTTATCTTCTGTAGATAACGACACAATGGCATCCTACTCAGTCATGAGTATTCGGATTCTGGATGTAAATGACAATCCCCCTGAACTGGCTACACCATATGAAGCCTCTATATGTGAAGACGCCAAACCTGGCCAGGTATGTGTTTTTATTTTTATTTTCCTTTTACCATCTCTACATTTTAAGCGCGGAGAAGAGATTACCAAATAATCTTTGCTGCCCGAAAAACAATAAAAATGTGGCTGATCTAGATGATGTGGCTGTATAGACAAATGTTCCAAGTCATAGCTCGTAATAACAAAGACAGGAGTCTCTGCACTAATTAGACTTATTTTTATTTACCACATTGTTTTGTATCCCTCATAAACAACTGCAAGAAATAGTATATCCACACTTAAGACTTGAAAAAGGCTAAATTATTCACCATTCTGATAAGCTGACACATTGGATAAAGTTTGATGAAAGTAAACACCATACAAAAGAATAGTTAATCAGAAAAGTGGATTTATGTTTAGTGGCTAACTCTGCCAGGCAAAACAGAACTCAATAAATCAGATACGTACTGTTTTAATCCATGACAGTGCTAAGTGCTATGGCTAAGAGTATATTTATTTTTTTCTCTTGATTGATATAGACAAAATAATTAAGTTTCAAATAACAGGATCATTTAGAATAGTCTTTAAACCAGTTGCTTGTTTGTGCTCCACATACCAGTGACCCAGCAACATCATACATCATAGTTTGTTAATATAACTATCTTCAAAAAATGTTGCCATCAGTGTACTGCACAAATATACATTAGAGACCCATGCCCTACATACAGGACAGGAATTACTGCCAGATTTCATGAGGATATAACATCAATGGTTAATAAATACTATAATCAAAAAGGGGGTCTCACAATCATCATGAGGTTGTGAATGACAATTTATTAACTTCAACCCCATGACCCAAAAGATGCCCTGACTTCCCTCTCCCTGGCTAACATATCAAGCTCCTTTTAGGAAAATACTGAGGGAATCCCATGCCAGCCAATGGATATAATCCCCCCAGCATATCCTGGGTGTACCACAAGACCTGCCAAAAACATCTACCTAGGAAGGTATCTATGAGGCGTATTAACCAGGTGCCAAAACCATCCTAAGTAGCTCATCTCAAACTGAAAGAGCAGCTACTCTATTCTGACTCCCTCCTGAATGCCACATTTCCTACTACATCTCTATAAGAGAATCCAGCCAGTCAACGGAGAAAAAACATTTCAGCCACTTGTATCAGCAGTGTCATTCTTTTAGACACTGCACACAGTTCATGACCAATGCTGAGGGGTTGGAATGTAAATTTGATTAACAGTCTTGGCTTTTGGCTCTACTCTCTTCAACACAACCGAACAGTCTGCATTAGTCCACATGGTGCCCATGTACACCGGTCAATCTTCCTCTTTCTTGCTTCTCTTTAGCTACCTAAACAACTTTAGCCCCAGTGATGGAAGAGACTACCATGAAACAAAGGAGTTCAGACTCAGCTTCCTATATTTAAGCCATATCAGGGGGCATTGAGGAAATCATTTAAGTATTCCTTACACAATCTAACAACATTACTAGTTGAAGCCAACAGCACCAGAAATCTACAACGCATAGCAAGAGTGAAGCACTGCTTTCCTGCTAAGGTCACCTGACAGTTTGCCAGAACCTTCTTTGGTACGATCAAAAGTTATTTTGCTTGGCCTCACCAAACTTCCCCTATACCCAAGTATTTGCCCCATTGAGTGCTGAGGCCAAAGCCCACTTGGCCTACCAATATCCGTCAGTTTCTTCCAGAGTCCCAAAAACTAAACAAATAGAGTTTGAAGATTGCCACCACCACAGGCGCAGATGACCTTTCAGCCGCAACTCTTGTCAGCTGCCTCGTAAAGGAAGGCACAGAAAGTGGACCATTCAGACCCGATGTCTAAGAAGATCTTTTTTAGGGTTTTTCTGCCAGATGGTCGCAGCAAAGCCCCACTATAGTTTTGAATTTACAGTCTGTCTAGCATTCTCTCCAGCCATATGATCCCCACCATCTGATCTAGCCACCAGATAGTGATCAGAAGACAACTCTCCACTCTTTACCCAAGTGTTTAGAACATTTGGCCACCAATGCAATGATACAGTTATAAAAATCACCCAACAAGCTATTTATGGGAACCATTATGTCTGAAACATGTTTTTTTATGGACAAACTATGACTAGCACACAAGTAACACAAGGCAGATCAGAGGCAGTTCCTGCTAATAATGCCCTTTCAGGTAATGCTGTTGTTACACACCTGAGCATTGAAGGCTCCCAGCATAAGAAGTCTCATTTCCAGCTTCCATGCATAGGACTCCAAGAAGGCAAAATAGCTCTGAGGATTATTCAGGCAGGCAACCCCACCCCCAATGAAAATGGAAAAATGTAATAACCCTCAGTATAGTGTTGTAAAGAAAGCCTGGTATCATCTGTGGCTGAAATATTTACTGGAACTGGATGGCAAGCAATAAGGGGTATACTTAGGGCCAATCCCAATACACTCCCTACTTTCTACCACTAGCCCTAAAAATGAAGCCACAGCGGTAGGGCCCTTGTAATCTTCCCTAGGGATTGGGACACCACTTGCTATGTCACTGCATGGTTTACCTTCGGGTACGTAAGTGACTGCGTAGTTACGTTTGCACATACGTCACACCATATCAGGAAGCCGAGAGCTAAAAGCAAGTTTTAATTTCCACTGTAGTGCTGTTAATATGCCACTTTATTAAGTTTTAATATTTTTTTCCAGGCGTAAAAGTAACCGTTAAGATCCCCAACCTGGGCTCAGTTTATCCAAATAATGCCTGTTAAGAAATTTGCTCCAATGTTTTCGGGATGAGAACAGCCTGCCGGCTTGGGAGCTGATTAATGGTTCTGCGTTAAATCGACGCAGAGCCTACGGTGTAGGGTACGCGGCGACGTGCACCGTACGGCGCACGTCGCCGCACGTCGCCGCGCAACCTACGCCGTAGGCTCTGCGTTGGTGTAACGCAGAACCATAAATCAGCCTTTATTCTGGCAAGATCTGAAAAGACTTCACAACCACGGGCAAGCGAGTGATTATGTACATTCACTGAGTGAATATTATGAAAGTAAAATATATATTTCTCGCTAGAAATGTAATCAAAACGCATTTTTATGCAGAAACTAATTCAAAATATTGATTTTATTCACTAAAAAATAAGAAATATCCGCCATGTTTTTTTGTTTGATTTAGTGTGCAAATGATGACGTAAAGCATTCTGGGAAATTTTTCTGGCCCTCGGTTGCGAAGTCAACATCTGAAATCCCTAGCTGTGAAGGGCTAAATTCATACACACTACCCCTCGTTATGGCCACTGTGCAAAGAATATGCAAAGAGGAATTGGGACACCACTACCCTCACGGGAACGCGCAAAATGTAGGGGTAGGGCTGAAAAGTAGGGCGAGGGGTTGTATTGGGACTGGCCCTTAACATTAGCTGGGACTTTGGATATAACCATTGATCTATCAATTTCCAGGCTGGTGCCATCTGCTTCATAGGGCCATAATGTAGGGGTTTTCCAATATTCCACAAACGGACCATATACTTTCAGGGAAACAAGCCCAGGCCTTCCACCAATATTAATATTAATGCAAGGAATATATGTGTTGTATGATTATTGTCAGATGCTACATAAACTAGACTAGAAATGTGCATAGAGTTTAAAATACATGCACTTTTTTTCTTGTCATGTCCTACTGTAACATTGAAAAAATGTTCCCTGTTTTAGGGCATTTATGATTCCAAAGTTATTTTTATTTGTAAAATGTCGGAATCATAAAAAAGAGATTATTTGTGAGAGAATATTGTTTTACATGCATTTAAACCTTTAAAAAAGTTAGCTCAAGTATTTTGTGTGACTCAACAAGCTTCACTGTATCTCGGTGGAATTTTGGCTCATTTCTTCTGACAGAACTGAGTCAAACATGTCAATCTGTACTAATTGGGGGTAGACAACGTTGCGATTCAACAGACTGTTGAACCTCTAGTTTCCAGCCTTGCAGATGTATAATACCTTGGCTATGATGACGAGCTTCCTCCCCTCAAAGTTAATTAGTAGTAGAGAAATATTTCCAGAAAAAGTCCATGAAAGAAAATCTGAATTTTCAAATATTAAGCTGTTCAACACATCATTAAGTTAGTCTCCCTTTCAGCACTGAATACCTGCAGAAATTTAAATATATGATGAAAAATTGGAATTTGCACCTGAATAGATGTAAAAAAGCTTTCAATCATCAATAATAACGGTTATAATCCTCATTTGATAATCAAAAATATAAAGCTGTTATTACAATACGTTTGGCCATGAAATAGCATATGACTTAATCATAAAAAATGACTTTATTCTTTCATATTTCTCTCAATAGCAAACAGCTTATTAACTCAAAAACAGCACGGGTTATCTAAAAAGGAAGATGTTGACAAAACTTTGCTCATTAATGATTTTTTTTATGTCCATTATTACCTAACAACATATTAAACAGCGGGGGCCTGCCTGGAACATTAAGACAAAAGGCACCACTGCTTTCTAATCAAATGGTGGGCTAGGTCTTTTCACTGATCACCATTAAAAATGGACAAAGTCATTAGAGTGTTTCATTCACCTTACATAGCCAACAGGCCTAGGGCTGAGTAAGGCCCAATTATCATGGGGAAAGCAAAGAAATAATTAAAACAGCAAAGCTTTAAAGCGGGGCCTCCATGCTGGAAGCTACATTTACATGCGTAATGAGGCTCAGGCCTCTTTTCCCCTTGATCCATCAACTCTTAACCACTTATAGCCCCCCTGTGCCTTTGCATTGCTGCCAGTGTGCATCACTGTGGAATGTTGTCTGATCTCCCTCTCTCCATTCTCATTCCTTTTCCCATCTGCAAGAGCCCACATTAACCTTCAGCTACTAATCACACAGAGATGATTAGCCCAGCAAAAAAGGCCATTGTTGGCTCCCAATATTGTAAATTAAAAACTTTTTTCTTTTATTTTACTTGTCAACCCTCCTATTAGGGAGAAATGTAGAAAAATATTTCAGACTATGTTTATGGACCAAATATAAAAACAGATTACAATGACAGTGAATCATAGTTTAATATAATTGGTCCAAATCCACTGATTTGTTCTTTGTTTCATGACATAATCATGTCATATCTTTACAAGGACGACATTTCCATTCTGTTTTTTTTTCCTTTATTTTTATATCAGATTTTAGTATTTATCTTGCTGTTTTGAATGCCAACACTTGAAAACATGTTTTGATGATGGAGATACTTATAGTTGGTTGGTTACATAGTACATAGTATTTGGCGAAAGGGCCTCTGTGTGGAGTTTGCATGTTCTCGCCGTGTTCCCTTGGGTAGCTGGGGTGCCTGATGGCCGGAATAACGTGATCCATCCAAGCGCTACGTCTGGCCAGAGAAACAAAGAAGCGGCCTGCTGACTCCTCAAGTAAGGAGGAGACTTGGGGCCAGTCCCAATACACCCCCTCGCCCTACTTTTTACCCCTACCCCTAAATTTTGCGCGTTCCTGTGAGGGTAGTGGTGTCCCAATTACTTTTTGCATCTAGGGGTAGTGGGCATAACAAGGGGTAGGGGGTATGAATCTAGCCCTTCAGAGTGAGGGATTTTAGATGCTGACTCGCCGACGGAGGGCCAGAGAAAATTTCCCAGAATGCTTGACGTCATCATTTGCATACTGAATCATACAAAAAAACATGGTGGACATTTCTCATTTTTTAGTGAATAAAATCAATATTTTGAGTTAGTTTCTGCATAAAAATGCGTTTTGATTACATTTCTAGCAAGAAATATATATTTTACTTTCATAATATTCACTCAGTGAATGTACATAATCACTTGCTTGCTCATTGTTGCGAAGTTTTTTCAGATTTCGCCAGAATAAAGGCTGATTTATGGTTCTGCGTTACACCAACGCAGAGCCTACGGCGTAGGTTGCGCGGCGACGTGCGCCGTACGGTGCGCGTCGCCGCGTACCCTACACCATAGGCTCTGCGTCTGTTCCTCATTACACCAACGCAGAGCCTACGGCGTACGCGACGCGTGCCGTACGCCAATTCTGCGTCGATTTAACGCGGAACCATAATTCAGGCTTAATGTGAAGCTGCAACTTTTTCAACCTGATCTCACAAAAATCCGTTAAATGTTCAGGACCGCTTACGTACCCGAACGTAAACCACGCAGTGGTGTCCCAATCCCTAGTTAGTTGAAGTTGTTTATTCATAGTAGGATAAGCCCCTTGAGTTGTAACAACTCGTTTACGAGGGGGGTCCTACCCTAGGGAAGATTACAAAGCCCTACCCCTTGTGGCTTCATTTTGAGGGTGAAGTGGTAGTGGGTGAGGGCTATTGGTAGTGAGTAGGGTGAACATTGGGATTGGCCCTTGAGCTTAGTGCAGGGGTTGGTGAGCAATGCCCAGGACTGGGTTACGTAGGAGCACTGGGTGATAAAATGGGAAAATAATCGGGATACAAATATAAAAAAAAAATATATATATACACTCACTCACTCACTCACTCATCTTCTCCCGCTTTTCCGTTACCGGGTCGCGGGGGCAGCAGCCTCAGCAGGGATGCCCAGACTTCCCTCACCCCAGACACTTCCTCCAGCTCTTCCTCCAGCTCTTCCGGGGGGAGTCCGAGGCGTTCCCAGGCCAGCCGAGAGACATAGTCTCTCCAGCGTGTCCTGGGTCTTCCCCGGGGTCTCCTCCCGGTGGGACATTCCTGGAACACCTCCCTAGGGAGGCGTCCAGGAGGCATCCGGTACAGATGCCCAAGCCACCTCAGCTGACTCCTCTCAACGTGAAGGAGCAGCGGCTCGACTCCGAGCTCTCATATATATATATATATATATATATATATATATATATATATATATATATATATATATATAAATCTACGCATTACTGTCAGTTGCTGTCATTTTCAAATTGTGTCCAGAGATATCTTGATATATGTCTGCCAGAAAACAAATAAATGCCCATCATGTCACATTCACCATCCTTGGAAATGTATAAAAGCATAAAAGCAGGTTTATTGATCTATAGCACTACCAAAGCGTGCAAGTCTTTTTTTTTTATTATTATTATTTCAGTCATTTATTATTAACCAATTTATAGGGACAAAAAATATAAATTATTTGTGCGAAGTTTATCTTCTTAAAGCCAAGACAGTTAAGACATAAAACAAACACTGTACAGCCTTGTTATGGAGCATAAATACACTACCTAGAAAAGTTAAAGGAACACTTCCCCCCCCCCAAAAAAAAAATTAAAAAAAATGCAAACTCTTGTTCCTTTTTGGTAAAAATGTATATGCAATAACTACAGTAAATGGCACTGCGTAGTTTGCTCTTGTATGCATGATTAAGAACATTGGGGCATGTTCCAGATGTCTGATTTCTGGGGTATCAAAGAGTGTGGCTGGGTAGGCCCAGATGCAGGAGACGAGGAGGCAGGAGTTCCAAAAAGTGATTTATCAACATAAAAGAAAACCAATAGCGCAGCTTAGCAGAATTGCGCGCGCGCACACACACACACGTACCCCCCCGCCCCCCCAAAACTACAAAAACCTGACATGGCAACATGGAGGGTGGAAACAGTACCCATAGGGAGCAAGAGAAAGACAAGATAAAAGGCTTGATGAGACACAGGTCCACATAATCAGGGCCGATTGGAACAAAGGAAGTCAAGACATTCTTAAACACGGAGATGGGGTTTCATGATATAACAAGAACTTAGATACCACAATTGTGAAAAACCTTAACTCAAAAAATGTGACACTACCAGATCTGGACCAGATTATGTCTGAGAACCTGGACAGTCTCAGGTGCAATTTGTCGGTATCAGATGGACAAATACAAAATGTGAGGTTTTTGGATGGGATTTAGTTGGGTGAGGGCTGGAGCCAGAGAATTGTATCAATTCCTTTATCCTCTAAGAACTTTTCTTCCTAGGCCAGGCATTGTTGTGCACCCTGACATGCACATCGCATGTACATTGCTCCAGTACAGGGTTTGACAATGAGCCCAAGGACTCCATCCCGATATGTGATGAGAGTCAGTTTGCTGTTGTCTAGCCTATAGTGGTCTGTGCCTCCCTCCATTGATACGCCTCGCCAGACTATAACTGACCCACCACCAAAGAGTTCAGGCTCAACAATGTTACAGGCAGCATAACATTCTCCAAGGTTTCTCCAGACCCTTTCACGACTGTCCCATATGATCAGGGTGAACCTGTTTTCATCTGTGGGGGAAAAAAAAAAAAAAAAAACAAGGTGCCACTGGTGTATCTGCCAATTCTGGTGTTTTTTGTCAAATGTTATTCGAGGTCCAAGGTGCCGGGTAGTGAGCACAGGGCCACTAGAGGATGTCAAGCCCTCAGGCCGCCCTCCTGTAGGCCATTTCAGATTGTTTGGTCAGACATCCACACCAGTGACCTGCCGGAGGTCATTTGCAGGGTGTCAGAAACCTCAACCTGTAAAAACATTCATGTTTTGGGGGTCGTCTTATGGTGGCACTTCATGCCGCTGTTGTTAATTTCATTAACACCAGAGCAGATGAAACTGATTAACAACACTCTGTACTAACTGACCAGATCAATGTCTTAGACATTTAATTGACTTGATGATATGCTCTGATTAAAAGGTTTTCCCTTAATTCTTTTAAGCAGGGCGTATCAGTATAA
Source organism: Cololabis saira (assembly GCF_033807715.1). Lineage (NCBI taxonomy): Eukaryota > Metazoa > Chordata > Actinopteri > Beloniformes > Belonidae > Cololabis > Cololabis saira. The sequence continues at coordinate 12,438,775 of NC_084594.1, forward strand.
AAAGGCTGCAATTTAAAATAATTCCCATGGCACACTTTTATTTATAATGTCATTAAGCACTATATCAAAACTGTAACTTTTGCTGATTCGAAGACCTGTTGCCTGTTAGACTGACACTCTTTGAAATGTATTCTTTCCAAACATCCACTTACTTATTCAGTAAATTAAGTTGTCCATTGCTCAACAGATGTTTGTGTATAAAATGAGCTTCAATTTTGTTTCGAGTTACCATGGAAAATCACCCAAAGCCCAGGCATATTTTCCATTACATGATTGATGGCATGACTTGATTCATGGCTAAATGACATAAATGTCAATTATTTTCTTGTGGAAAAAACAATCTATTCCTTTCGAATGAATGTGCTCTGTTTACATCATACTGTATCGTCATACCATATCTGTATTGTGTGTTCCTGAACACACACACGTTACAGTGACTACCATTCAGACACACCGTACTCACATACTCAGTGATATCAAACTTTTAATGTGTCAGATCAAAGCCCGGTTTACTAAGCTAATGAGGGGCGTTCCATTGTGTCTTGTTTTGTGTTGCGTTGTGTTATCATCCCGTCTTATTCATGAGTATCAGCTCCCTGGCTCAGTTCTCGCTTTTGGTGGAAGCGCAGAGAAAATCTGATTTACCTAAGCCTTTTAACTGCGGTTGAGTTTGATCCTGTTTGAGAGCAAGCAGCAGAGCAGGCAGCACAACCTTTTCATTTGTGTTTAGAGGGAAAATTCATGTGGAGCGATAGCGGAAGGTTAGGTGAGAAGTAAATGATAACTGGGTGCTATGGGTTAAGCGGCTTTTGCTTGGGGACACAGTTTATGCCAGAGCCATGATGCAGATTCTTAAATAGCTTCTCACCTTTACATATTGGATTTACACTGGGATCATGTAAAAAACACATGTTGTGAGTCTTTGAAGTATTAGTTTTACATTCGTCTTCATGTAAAAAAAAAAAATGTATACAGTCTTTACAAGTAGTTTTTTTTAAATAATAACAATAATAAAAAACTATACAGAAAAAGCAATTCACAATTAAAATAGCTGGTATTTCTAAATGTTTCTGTGCCTGTATCAGGAGTAAAAGTTTACATGCTGTTGTTATCAAACTGTAAGATATTACATGTAAGCAATGCTCTACTGGGGCAGGCATGGTCGTCTATCATGTATATGCACTGTTTGTTTTTCATTTGACTTTTCAATATATTTATACAATTAGGAACACTGAATGTTAGAGAAAAATACACAAATAAAATGTAATGCATGTAGGCAGAAAACACACACACCATGATAGGAATAAGTTCACATCAAGAAACAATGAAGCTCCATTAATGTTAGCTTATTTTCTTAAGGTACTTTCTTTGCTTTTTTGTCCAATCTACATCCTAGGGATTTGTTTAACTGCTTTTGATAATTTGTAGGTTTGAAAATATGTTAGTTCAACAATAGTAAGACCTTGGAAACCATTTATAGAAATATATTCAATGTTGCAAGCATCTTCAGCACTCCTTTTTTTAATCAAAAGTTAAATTAGTTACTTTTTTCTAAATTTTAAGGTCAATAAAAACATTCAGCATTGAACTTTGTTATTCCTCAATATTTATATCTGTGAAAGATATTGGTACAGGTTATGGACTAGCTGAGTCATAAAGTGATTAAAGTTGTTTGCTAACCTTTTCCCAGCTTACTAATGGCAGTAAAAACCATGGTGGAAACATTGAACAGCCCTCTTATTTGAAAATATGATGTGTCAGTTTCCTCTGAAGTATTTATTTATTTACAGAATGAACCCACAATCATAAGCTTAATTTCCACTGGGGACAGGCGGGATATTTCTCTCTCACTTTCCAAAATCCCATTTGTCAAAAAAAGGCATCAAATAAAACATATTCTTTGTATTGTATTTGAGGGCTTGTGAATTTTAAAACAATTTTTATATGCTCAAAATTGCTTGTTATTGATTTTCTGGGACCTTTTCAATAACTTAAAAACAAGGCCTAGACAATTCAAATTTACTCAATTATACATTTAAAACACCCCTCTTTGTTTTGCAATTTGAATACTTTTTAATATTTCATACTCATTTTGATAATGAAAAAAATAAGTGCTAACACTGACTGCAGATGGGTGATCTACAGTGTTTAAGACAAGAAGGGGAATAACAAAGTTACATTAACCCTTTTATGCATAAAGTTATATAAATTAATAGGAAAAAAACAGTGGAACTGACTCACAATTTTTTATTAAATTCATTGCACATATAATGCATATAATGAAAATAAATGCCGAAGACTTTTAATTTCCTAGAAATTATTCTCTCAATTCTTGGCTGATTGTCTTTCCATTTAATAATACATAATGTAGGACAGCCTTTTCTCATAAACATTTTAGAACCAATGCCTTCTGGTGTAATATACTGTATGAATATGTCCAGCTCAACTATTTTTGTTAACTTTGTGTCACTATTGTCCCAATGTGTGTAGAAGTGCAGGAAAATAAGTCGCTTTATTTTTCCTGTGCCAGAAGACCCCATGACCCCCCCCCCACCAAAGTTACACCCATGCCCAGCATTGCTGTCGGATAAAAGTGACAGAAGCAGTTCAGCTTGCTGTGTTGAAAGTGACAAGTTCAAAGTACTACAAAAAGTAGCAGTCTGCTCATTCAGTTGCATTATGATTAAAGGGAAGCAGCTTTGTATCGAATGGCAGGCAATGAGTGAAAAAGCCCTTTCTTAGATCGATTGGAAAATGTTTAGTCTGTGACAGTTGAAAACATTTTTTTCTTTTTTTTATCTTTTATTCATTTGGTCATTCTTGCAAGACTCTGAGGCTCATAGGTGTCACATTTGCCTCAGCTCTTTATGCTTTGCCATGATGACACCATATGATTAGATACAGGTTCACCTACCACCCTTTAAAGGAGCTTGAGGCCGGATTGTGGCAGGATTTATGAAAAAAATCCGTATACATTTTAAGTTCGCTAGTAATAATGTCAGATGAAGCGTTCCAAACCCAAAAGAATGAGCCCTCTAGTGTATCTCTCCTTTGCCTTGAACAGGCTGTGTGCTGCAAAATGTGCTGCAATTCGGTCCCGAATTTCCCGCGCTGGGCTGCGGATGTGACGTCACATGACGCTGCATGTGCGTTCTCCCTGTTCTCCCGTGCCGGCTTCACTGTTGGCTGCAGTACCCCCAACGGCCGCCGTGGTGAAGGGTGGCGCTAGAGAGTCTCATTTCTTAAAAGGAGCCTCAAGCTCCTTTAAGGAGGTTCTGGAATAACAGTTGTGGTAAAGTTACTTTGGCCTCAAGCAAAAACCTAGTTTTCATGCAGAATTTTGAATAATCTATGGTTGATACAGGTTTTAAAATAAAATATTAAATAAAAGCAATATTTAGCTACACCTTTAAAACTAGAAGAATGATTTTGTCATATCAAAACAAATCCTTTTCTTTCTATTCAAATTTCTGCCTGCATAAAAATGCCATTTAAAACATAAGGTAAGGTTGCACCCCAGGTCAGCAGTCCATTGCAGGGCCACGTGTAGATTAACAACCATGCATACTGTCTACTATGGGCAATTTAAAATCAGTACCTGACCTGACATGTATGTTTTTGGGCTGTTGGAGGAAGCCAGGGTACCAGGAGGACCCACGGAAGCACAGGGACAACTCACAAACTCTACCCACTGTCGGGTTTTGAACCTTCCTGCTGAGGGCTGTGAGGCAAACTCCAAGACCCTAATACCAAATCACTCTTCATTCATCTTTTATACTGTGAGCGTTCAGCCAGGGCTCTTCAGGGCTTCCGTGACAAAATCCCTTGTCATCATAGAATCCTTAACATTTCATATCTTAAACAAAATGTTTTTGAGATGAGATAAACGCATGCACATTTCAGGACATATGACCCTCAGGAAAAACCTGTAGGGTCCGAGAAACAAGAAGCGATGCAGCTGTAATAGACTGTGAAATACACAGACAAAAGCATTGGCCGCATCTACTGTTTATCTGAACACTCTTTTTTATATATTATAAAATAAAAATACAAATAAAGAATATATACTTTTTACTCGTACAGTGCACTGCCATGTTGCCCTCGAAGCCAACAGGAAGACGCCCACCGTATGTCAATCAAAGTCTGTTGCTGCTGCCTTCAGCGACAAAACCATGTCCATTTTCTTTCATTCTAGAAGCGCACGCGCGCACGCACGCACGCACACACGCACGCACGCACGCACGCACGCACACACACACACACACGGCTACCTGCAGTAGCTTTTATCTTGCAGCCATACTAATACCTAATGAAGATGAATCTGAACTGTTTTGGTGTGTTCTCCATCTTGTCTTTAATAAGAAAAGTTCATTTAAAATTTCCAACTAAACATTTCTCATTCTATCCACGCATAAGTGTATTTCTTTTATATTTTCAAGATTCAGAGCTACATCTAAGTATGACTGAAGCAAAGTGAAGGAACCAACAAAGATTTTCAAAGTACACATGTTCCTTTTCAAGAGCTTTAAGATTGTAACGGCCATAATGACTGAAATTTTTGGCAATTCTAAAAGATCGTGAAAAGCTGTGGAAATGTGAAACGAAATTTGCAGTCCATTTCATGTTGAAAGATAAGGTTTATGCAATTATTAAAAACTGTTCTATTCATATGTTTTGCACTATTTGTCTCTCTTAGCGGGAAAAAAACCCACCATTGTAATATAGTAGATAAAACAGTAAGAGTGCACTTTCAGATTTTATTATCAGCAGCATTGCACACTGCAAATGACATCTAGAATGACACTGATTGGTTTGCAGATAAGAGGGATGTGTCATCCTGTTTTATCTACAGTTTGTCAAACGTGAGCTGAAACCCTCCGCGGCCACCCAAATCAATTGGGCCCTGTAGTCCGCTGTGAATTAATTAGACAGAAATATACATATCTTATCTTGGCATTGATAATTCAATTGCAGTTTGTGAGAAATACATTTTATCCAGAGTTCCGCCTTTCCAGTCAACTGACACATCTACACAGTCTTCCACTGTCTTCCCATTCCTTGCCCAGCTTGTGGTATTTATGTGACTGAATGCAGAGGGACGGATGTCATATAGTGCCATGTACGCAGAAAAAACGGCTGAGTGGAAAGTCAAATACTAAGTATAGCCCGGGGTAAAAGAAGCCTGTCAGCTTTGCAATGCCGTGTCACAGGTGGATGAGTGGGTCACTGTGACAGATCACCTCAGTTTAGCCACGGCAGCCAACCTTCAACCCTCGGGAGAGATAGCTAAATGTTAAACCTGTCCGATACACACAGACGCACACGCATCACATACATGTGAGTGCAAGGCTTGCCCTCCTCATACAAATGGATTAAGGATGCTAAAACAAGCACAAACACATATTACACATAAAAGAAATGACTAAAAGGATAAGCAAACTAACTTAGATGGCAAAGCAAACCCAGGCAGGCTTTCAGTTTTATTAGACAGCATTTCATGCATCATCTCTCATAATCACAGATGCTGAATTTTTAAATGTCCCATGTGATGTGGTCCGTATGATATCTCCATCGTTATCAAACCATATTTGTCCATCTAAATCTTTGAAGCATCTTAAACCTTTCTGGAAGTATAACCTTTTATAACTTAAAGTAGAAACTGAAATAAATTAAAGCTTACATGTTTTTTTAATTACGTTTGTGTAATGAACTGCATTTCCTCTTCCTGGCCCTGTCAGTATCTTCTTGGGTATATGTAGTATACCCAAGTATAGTATAGTATAGTATAGTATAGTATATGTAGGATGTGGGTGTGACTATGTGATTATATTTCACCACTGGCCCTTGAAGGACATCTTCTCTGATGTACAAGGCATTGAAGAGTCATGTCATTAGTTGGTCCATGGCACGTCATATAATTGGGTGGTCAGTATTACCTAATTAATATATGAAAACTTGTTATCACAGAACCAGAAATTGTTTAATCTTAAAAATAAGCTTTTTTTTTTTATGCTTGTGCATATATGCGCTTTTTAATTTGGTGTCTGTGCCTTTGACGCATTGTCTGGGGTAATATTTGATGCTGGTCAGGTAAGGGGGGAAAAATAATTCATCTTTGATTTTGCCTAATTTTCCTTAGAGACAGAGCTTACTTTCCTTCGTGACATTATTGCATTTCGCCTCTTTTTATTCTCATTCACTGCTTGGCTTAGGGAACAAAACTGGATATGGCTTGCAAAAATTGTGTTTTACTTGTTGCAGCATTTATTAAACACAAAAGGCTCTTACAACTCTTTGTGAAGCACTTAGATGAAGAAATCCTTTCAGGGTAAGGGGTTAGGGCCAACTCTTCTGATGGTCTGAACGTCATACAGCTAATGTATTCCAAAACAGAAACAATAACCATCTTCTAACTCTGATCAGCCACAATATTGCTACAGGGCAATGAGCAAGAGATGTAATAATAAGGCCGTGCTGGCTGTGATATCACTGAGATTAACAAGGTCAGTGTCAGTTGTTGGGGGACCAAGGCAAACTGAAAGGAAATGGGCTACTATAACTAAACATGGATGGACTAAAGAGGAGATATATCTCACAAACTTTACAGGAATACACAGAGATAGTTTAATTCTCTGCTGAACAACATAATGAAGAATTTTATCCCTCAGAAATAATGGTTGCATTCAAGGTGTACCTCCTCCGTGGTAACCAGGTTGCTGAGAGCTCTGGGTTTTGGAGATTAACTTTTAACAACACATTTCGAGTAGTTGTGTGCTTATTTATTTATTTATTCTTTGGCTCCCTGGATGGTTGACTTTGGCTGTGAATGAGAGATCCGCCTCCCTCTCACAACCTTCACCTCTCAGACACCTTTAGTGCAAAATGGTTTCTACTTTTGGGAAAATTTCCTGTTCTGGCTTTCCAGAGATGCAAGAGATTTAAGGGGGGTCACGAAAGGGTACCGCTAGATAGAAATCTAATTATGTGATTGTGCTAGAGGGAGTTTCACTAGCTGCTCGATAAACTCCCACACACTCGCTTTCCTCTTTGCTCATTTCTCCCCATCTCAGCACTCGGTTTTCACTCACCTGAAGCCATTGCTGGAAAGTCCCCTGCTGTGGATACGGTCACAAAGAACTGATCAAGGCTCACTGAATAGAACTTCACTGCCACACCAATTGTTCAAAGATGCAGCCAGATTTATTGTGATCACCTTTTTTTGGTTTTGTTTATGCTTTCTGCTCCCCTGCTCATTATTCTTGGTCCTTCCTGACATAAACCTGACAGTGACAGGGCTTCAAAAGAGTGATGTGAAGAAAAGATCAGTCCTGTTATGGCATATTGCACAGCCCACTCAACTGCGTTTTTCAGAGATCACTCTGGGTGACTGGAGGTGTGGCGATGTCTGCTTCATGTCACTGAGTCTCTTATTATGCAAGTAAACACACAAAGGGATGCCGGATACAGCTGAAAGCACCTGACAGATGTCGCAAGTGTCTTAAAGAATGAACAGTTTGCCTCTTTTCCACATTGTTTAGCCTCCACTCATATGATTCTCATTTTAAAGAAACAATCAAGTTTTCAAGTGTTTGATTGCTTATGACCTCTGATTGATAAATAACTTTTTTGTTTCTCATGTAAGGTACTTTATAATGTCATATATACTATCCATTGTGCAGATCTTAGAAATAAACAGTTAGTAAAGTTATGGAAGTACAATACTGCCCTCTTAAACACAACCTTTACTTTAATTGTTGTAGCTGAGCATGAGCAACGTGAATATTATATGTTCACGGTTATAACCAAAGCTGCACCAGTTAGCGTGATGGGGTAAACATACCACCCTCTTGACACCCACTGCAACAATGAAACAAGATTGCAACATTGAGAAATCAATGAATTGCAATCAGGATGTTCCAGTCCAGGTAATAAATGGGTTGAGATTGCTCATTTTCTGGAGTACTGACTTGCTGGTATACAGGAAAGTAGTGCATCCTGACATCACTTCAACGAGCGCGAGAAGTTTGTTTTACAAATGTAGTACAAGCTGTTGCAGGAGGTTGCGTGTAGGCATTACGGCGTTCATTTACAGTGCAAATTCAAGCCATCACATATCATGAAACAAAGTTTTGAAAATGTTTCTGCAGGAACACTGGCAATATTTCCTGGGGTTTCGACATTTCTCGAATGCATATTTAACGCCGCACCAAGGAGGAAGCGTGTCATTTACCTTGAAATCATGCCGCAGCATTTTGTAATTACAAAGTAAGCCATATTATCCCAAAGAGCCTCCTTGAGCTGTGGGTATGACTAAGCCTGTTGTGTGTCTGTGATGCGACGTTGCTGCTGAGAAGCTGTTTATTGGGAAGGTATGGCTGTGGCCCAGAAGTGTGTTTTTTTTTTTTGTCAGTAGCTCTGTCCCAGTAATGCATAGGCTCCATTCTGGCACATGATTCAGAGTCATGTGCAGAACCACTAATAAGGTGTCACAGTGGAAAGCAACATGCGCTCAAGCATCACTCAATAAAGAAGATGCCTAGAGTTAGAAGTAATATCGCTGTTTGATCAGTCACTTATAGATGAAGGATGAATGAAGGACACACTCACATATGTATAGTGGCTTGGAATCAGAGATGAGCAACAAATATGTTTCCATCAAGATGTCTTTAAGTTGAATGTCTGATTTTTATTTGTTTGTTTCCTAATAATTAAAGGAGCCGTCTGTAAGAAATGGCCAAAACTGGTACTGCAGTCACTTTCAAAATATTGTTGAGCGGCGTGTACCCTCCCCCTCCTCCCCCCGACCAGAGGTTGCCAGGTAGGCTGCAGAATGCAGCAGGAACGTAGGCTGCCATGGCTGCGATAATTAGAGCCGAACTGGCAACCCGGATACTGAAACAATACTGACTTGGTGATTGGGAGATAGGTGGAGGGTGGAGCTTCAGGCCAAAACAAAAAATGACAACATAAACATCAGTTGAGGGCTGCAACTCCTCTTTTTAAACTGGAATATCCTGGCTTGAGTGCTGTTGTCAGTGACATAAGTATTTGAAATGAACATGATTTTTAAATGTCTGTTGACATATCGTGGTCATTTATGATTCGTTTTATTATTGCTCTTACATACAGCTCCTTTAAAGGAGCTTGAGGCCGGATTGAGGCAGGATTTATGAGAAAAATTCGTATACGTTTTAAGTTTTCTAGTAATAATGTCAGATGAAGCGTTCCAAACCAAAAAGAATGAGCCCTCTACCGTATCTCTCTGTTGCCTTGAACAGGCTGTGTGCTGCAAAATGTGCTGCAATTCGGGCCCAAATTTCCCGCGCTGGGCTGCGGATGTGACGTCACATGACGCTGCATGTGCGTTCTCCCCGTTCTCCCGTGCCGGCTTCACTGTTGGCTGCAGTACCCCCAACGGTCGTCGTGGTGAAGGGTGGCGCTAGAGAGTCTCATTTCTTAAAAGGAGCCTCAAGCTCCTTTAAGTTAAAATATAAAAAAAAACTTGATAAGTTGTCTAAATAATAATAATAATAATAATAATAATGCAAACAATGTTGTTACCACAATCCCTCCAAGAGGACAGTGCTGTAATATTTGTCTTCAAAAAGTGTCCATTTCCATTTCTTACTGTGCATTCTTGACAGGTTTTCTATCATGCTATTTTCCTCTTTGTTTGATCACTTTCATCTGATCTCCTTCAAATAATCATTTTGCAGCCTCTGTTTTTGTTTTTAGCAGTTCTTGACGCTTATTTCAATGAATCAATTCTTAATTGGCATAACATTAGAAGATGGTATATGCTGGTTTACATTTCTGTGGAGACTATGACAATGGTTAATATCAACGACACATAGGAGGGTCTCAGTGCAGTAAATAAAATTACATTAAACAGGTTGCTAGATTCTGCACCTCTACAACAAGACTGACACCAGGGGCCTGTACTACGAAGCAAGTTCAACATACCCAGGATATCTTTTCCTTATCCAGATTCACTAACCCGGACAATTGCAATCACGCTAAGCGGTCACACGACGGTGGTTATCAACTCGGTATATCAACCCAGGTTTCTCCAATCTGGATATGAGCGCGTGCACATAAAAGGGGCGGTGTTTTCAGCGCATGACCAATCGCAAGCATGGAGAAGTCCGCTGTCAGAGCCGCTTATTTCAGTAGCGAAGAGCAAACAATAATTTTACGGAAATATGATGAGTATAGGCATAGAATACAGGCAAAAAGCAACACAGTTGCAGCTGCAAAATGCAGGAAAGACAGCTGGCAAAAGATCGCTGACTGTATAAATGCGTAAGTTCATAGGGATATAAACATCACTGCCCCATCATTAGGGCATAAGTAGATCTGACTATAATTACAGTTGTCTATTCTGTTAAATGCATGTGTTGCTTAGATGTATTCGTATGGCGTGTATGACAATTGTAGCCTCATTCCTTCAGCTGCAACCCCAGCGGAGTGAAACGCACATGGGAGCAAATAAAAAATAAATATAAAAACATAATTCAAAGCGGTAAGTAGGCTCACTTTCATATCTTAGAAGTACAACAAGTACAAGGCTTTAGTGTTTCTATCACTCTCTGTTTTAGGATGATATCAGTATACAAAAGCACAATGAAATAGCATTGACATTACTTGCAGCAAACAGGAAAAAAAATGACAAGAAGAAGACAGGAGGGTCCCTGAATACGCGTTCTCTTCGGAGGGATCCTCTCACGATCCGCGCACCGAGCTCCACTGGATTCTCTTCAAGAGGGCATGCCATTTTCCAAGAGAGCTGATTGGTCAGTGGGCGGTGCTTTTATACCCGGCGATCTGTATCTCGAACATAACCTGCTCCGGAGCAGGTTAGCTGTTCAGCATAAGTTACCATGGCGATGTACCCCGGTAAGAAGTGAACCACCGTCGTAGTCCTGAAAACCCAGGGTTAAACCTGAAGTTACCTCGCTAACCCCAAATCCCGCTTCGTAGTACAGGCCCCAGAACAGCTGATTGATGGTTTGATATGCTTCCATTATGTTCATCCTGGTAGATGCTGTGAGCTTTTTTTGTGGCAGACAAAAGAAATACAGCCATTGAGCAACATACTGTAATGTTTTAACATTTCATGGCTTCATGCTATTAATAGTTGAGGAGATCATGAAATACAACTTGTACTGCAACGTGGCTGGGGAAAAAAGAAAAAGAAAAGAAATCACCTCTAAAGCCTTAAGTAATTTGGCGTTCCTTTAACAAAGTTCTACAAAAGTAGAGAAAAGCGAGCCGTGGATTTAAGAGAGATTGCCTGTCTCGGTTTCCTTCCCCAGCCATGCTTTATTAAGTACAATTTTTGTGATGGATACATTTTTACAAAACCTTCCACAAATCACCAAGGACAGTTTTACATTTAGTAGGAATATTCTTTGCCATTAATAAAAGCCCTTAAGAAAACTCGAAGCTACAATGCGAATATCTGATTAAGTTTGCAGTGGGAGTAATGCTACCCATACACAAAACACACAGAAGATATAAAATTGGCATAAACAGGGAAAAAAGACAATTAAGTCTTCATGAAGTCAGTGGCAGCGCTCATTATTTTCTGTAAACTGTGATTAGACGGAGACAAAATGACGCTGAGCATCTGTGCTGTGTACCTGCTGTATGTTGTCATATGATGGGAAGGAAAACTTAACATAACATAAAAACTTGGAAAATAGCTCCTGGGATAAACATCGTTTTTGTGAGATTAATCAATCTGACTGTGCCCAGAAGTTCAAAATCCACGTACAAGCATCTCTAAAGCTCATTAACTAGATAATTGAAAATGCTTTGTTTAGAAAGCAACAGCTCATGTGCTGGGCTATTTCTTGACCCTGTGTACATGTCCGGATAAAACTTTAGAAGATACTCAAACCAGCCAAGGAAAAATAGGTCTTGCAGGAGTTAAATTAAATGATGCAGTATTTATTTTTTTTTTGTTTTTTGCATGAGTTTAGCCAATAATATGGAAACTATGAATTGGTTGGCATTCATATGTGCCGCAGGTAATTTGAAGAGTTGGGTATTTTCTTGACATGTAGGTATATGATGAATCAATGTACAGCTGAGCAGTGTGAACTAGTTCCTGTAGGTACTGTAGGAGTTAAAATAAGTTTTAGCTCTTAGATTATACCTACTGAGATATTGGGAGTGACGATCAAAAACGTGTGTGTGTGTGTGTGTGTGTGTGTGTGTGTGTGTGTGTGTGTGTGTGTGTGTGTGTGTGTGTGTATACTTATGTCATGCAATAAAATGCTTAAAAATACTTATGTCATGCAATAAAATGCAAATTAATTACTTAAAAATCATACAATGTGATTTTCTGGATTTTTTTTTTAGATTCCATCACTCACAGTTGAAGAGTGATATGATAAAAATTACAGACTTATACATGCTTTGCAAGTGGGAAAACCTGCAAAATCGGCAGTGTATCAAATACTTGTTCTCCCCACTGTGTGTATATATATATATATATATATATATATATATATATATATACATATACATATACATATACATATATGGTACTTAAGAATTGCAAACTGAGCACCAAGTACCACAAACTACAGTGTATCAACGTTCAACTGACTGTAACTTCCAACTCTATGCACATTAGTAATTCAATCAAGCAGCTTAAGCCTCGGGCAGCATGGTGGCTTGGTGTTGCCGTGTGGGAACCTTCTTAAGTCTCAGCTGGGTTCTCTTGTGTGTAAGGGTTGCATTTTTCCAGGTACTTCAAGTCTCCTGCCAATATATGATTGGTTATTTACAGTAGCTGCAGGCAGCACGGTGGCTTAGTAGTTAGCTAGTGGTTAGCAAGTTCCCGGTTTCACTCCCGGTGGCAGTCTTTCCGTGTGGACTTTGTACGTTCTCCCCGTGCTTGCGTGGTTTCCCTCCGGGTACTCCGGTTTCCTCCCAGTCCAAAAAACATGCATAAAGGTTAATTAATGTTTCTAAAATGCCTGTAGGTGTGAGTGTGAGGGTGCATGGTTGTATATATGTGGCCCTGTGATGGACTGACGACCCGTCCAGGGTGTAACCCCTGCCTCTCGCCTGTAATTAGCTGGGATAGGCTCCAGCAGACCCCTGTGACCCTGCAAAGGATAAAACGGGTATAGAACATGGATGGAGGGATATTTAGCTGCCTATAAGAATGCGGGTGAGCCTGTTAGCCATCCATAATGTAGTGACCGGTTCAGGATGTACCCCTGCTTTTTACCTGAAGAGAGTTGGTACAGGCTCCAGCAGGCTCCTTTGAGCCCGAACAGGCGTAATTGGGTGTAGATAATGGATGGATGGGTAAATGGATGAAACTTCATACTTATTTGAAGCCTTTGTTTGTGCCTCTCATGTATTAACTGCAACTGATGGAAGCCCACTGGAGCTGGGATCTAGAACTAGGATGCTGTGATTAACAAAATATAGAGGTAATATCCTCTCTGTGTGAATACTGACAACTTCATAAACTGTTCAAAAAGTCGGTCAAATTTTGTGAATGTTAATTATGGCGGACTTAATCCACGGTTGTCAGGAGTGAGCCAGAGCACTGTTTCATACCAGCACTGTGACAATAATTTTGCTTGACAGTTTGACATGATTCATTGCTCTCTTTGTCATATACAAATGCAAATTCATTCTTCATACTACTTATATCATATACGGGGCACAGAATCTAAAAATCCAATTTGCTTCCTTTGTTTCATTGAAGCTGACACTTTAAATTGCAGCATAAGTTAAGTGCTTGAGGAAGTCACATCTTAATTACCCCACCCCCCCCCCCCCCCCAAAAAAATTATGAAATGATAAAAATATTAAAAAATATTATTTATTCAAAATGAAGAGGGAAAAATACTTTTAACACAGGCAAAGGCTTACTTTTTTGATGAAGTATTCCCATGGAAAATATAAATCTGTTTTATGTGCACATGTAGAAGAGAACAAATTGACTAGAAATAAGGTACCTGTACTTGCCAGAGGCAGGTGAGCATCCGTCAAAACTCTGACTTAAAAAAATGGTTGTGAAATATGTGACTAAATATTTTTTTACAGAAATTAATGACATAAAAAGTTACTCAAATTTCACTTTTTGGTTAATATAGCTGATCTCTTGACAGTTTTAACAGATAATGTGATCTACCCCAATCTAATTAGGATATTTTAGAATACTGTACATTTAAAGACATCCAGTTATAATAATGCACGGTGTGCTCTCTTCAGCCTCTGTGATTGATTTTCAGCCACCCCCACTAGTATTTCTGGATTTGTATCCTGCTACAAGCATGCAATAACTAAAAGTTGAAGGAATTGTAAATAATATGGATGAACTCGTTTTGTGCTGGGGGAGGAAGCAACGTAGACAGATGTAATGTTAAAATATAATTTATCAGCTCCTGCTTTGATGATGGCTGGAGAGCAACAGCATGAGACAAGAGGAATTGTTTCTGAGAGCCTTATGTTAAGGTGAAAGCATCTCTAGAGGCTGTTGATGCCTGTTCAGCTTATAAAGAATCTGACTTTATTGTACTATGCTCAAACAAAAGTTGTCAGAATTGAATTACATTTATTTATTTATTTTCATGTAAGTCACTGTTATTGCATTAGATAGGACCCACTAGTCTTTCTGTCATTCTTTCTATTCCTCTACTCACATTCATTGTGCTTCTTTTTACAGCCAACAAGTTAAACTCAAAATGCCTTTCCTTTTCTGTTCGAAAAAGTTTTTTTTTTTCTTTTTTCGGTAAGGTTTGGCATTTCTAGCATTGAGACATTTTTCAAAAACCTGTGTCAACTTAGTGAACAATTACATTTTTATCTCTTTGTGATTGTAGCCCCTTTGAACTACTCTTTCACAGCAAGCCTTCTCAGTCTGTTGCATCTCGCTTCACCTCACTCGCTTCCCCGTGAACAAGGCATTTGAAATGCAAAGTGCCTTTTATCTTCATTTCCTTGTTTCCATTGAGTAGATCTGAATCAAAAATCTAACCTTTCTTTCTTGTCCTTTTATTTCTTCTTTCTGCTCCGTTTCTCTGCCCTTAGTTAATTCATACCATCAGTGTGGTGGATAGAGACGAGCCACAGACTGGACATCGCTTCTATTTCACCCTGGCACCGGAAGCCTCCAGCAATCGTCACTTCACCCTGTGGGATGTCAAAGGTAACGGACTGAACGAATAAATAAATCTATTAATTAAATAAAAAATAATCTCATACTCTTGTTTAAATATCAGTTGCTGTTGATTCTGGCAGTGTAGCTGGATTTTGCATCAATAACAGTAAAAGCAAGACCAGCTGTTGGATTCGCTGTGAGTAGGTGTATGGATTTTAAACGTGTACACATAAAACTAAAGTTTGAAAAACTGACAAATGAAGCTCATTGTGAAGAAAAACCTAATTGCCCCTCATTGTTTAGCAGCTCTAAAATATTCATCAATGATTTCAACGTCTTAATTACCCTCTCTCAATTTATTTAGATTCCAGATGGTTTGACTTCATTTTTAAATTGGGAAAATTGATACTTTTTAAAAGTTAAGAGCGAATTGTGTACTTGTGTACGTGATTTAGAATTCATTATCAAGATAAACATTGGATAAACACCACCTGTTTGGGTACTCTTAGCTGAGTTAAATTAAAAAAAAGATTAATTAGCCCTTGTATATCTGATGTTGTGTTCCTGCTAAAAAAAAGACATAAATAAAAGACATTTACCTACAGCATTAGGAGGAGGGAAAAAATATGTATTATTTTCTTTTCTTAATTAAGCAGACCCATTAAACATTCACAATGCTAGAGTGGATGAAAAGTAAAGTTAATTCATTTAAGTTAATGGAATAAGTTTGGAAGTGATCATAAGAAGCATCTGCTGATGTGAACTCTGCTTTACATAAGAAGAAATCCATGAAGACACATTATTAAGAGTAGTCGATCTGCATTGGCTGGAAAGAGATACAAAGTAATCTTAAAGTGTTTAGGCATAAATTGGTCCACAGTTAAACATACTGTATAAAGTGATAGTTAAATGCTGGGGCTGCTCTTCCTAGAAGTGGATACCCAATCAAATGTACCCAGAAGATACGCAGCAGAACCCCATAGTCAGCTACTGCTGACTATGAAGAAAATGCTGCTCACTTCAAGTTTACCAACAACCCTGGTACAATCTTCCCTTGTAAAATGTTTGTCGAGTGATGGAGATTACTCAAATCATAGCTTACCAACACCATGCCAACAGTGAAGTATAGTGGAGGGAGCATCATGATTTGGCCCTGGACCATTTGGCATCATCGAGAGGAAAATTAGTTCTCAAGTTTACCAAAATATTCCGAAGCATAATATCAGGGAGGCATCTAAGTAAATACACCACAGAATATTTAAAAAAAGAATATTCAATTATGGAGATGCCATAACAAAATCTCAAGCAACACATTCATACTGGACATTCAACAAAGCTGAGCTGGGGCATTTCTGAAGACGACAAATGGATGAATTGAATCTTGAATGTTGCGCACATCTGATCCAGAGCTGGCAGGTTCAACCAGATATTAACCCAAATCATATATTCACTGTTTTCCTCCAGCACTGTGGATGTCCAATGGTTGTGTTCAATAAAGATGCAAGTTGGATGGTAGCTCATCATCTTAAACACATTGTGTTTGTCTAATATTGTGCGCCGTGTGATAGCCATGAATGTCATTGTGTATAAATCCAAAACTAATGCAGGAAGCAACTTGATTCCAATGATTAGCATCCATATTCCTGCAACTGTATATGGCAGAATTGTCTCTATCTTTGATTGAAAACCAATGTAGATTTTATTATTATTGTTATTATCATTATTATTATTCAGCATAATCTTTAACAAATTTAAGAAACACTAAAATACATCTTGTTTTGTAGGGATGACCTTGCTTTGCTGGGAAGCTCAGTTTTTCACGCATGTCTGTGTTTTTTTGCATACATGCGCACAGACCCTTCGTTTAGAGATGGGTATCTAAGTAAATGTGACATCTGGTTAAATCAAGATTGATCTGACACCAGGAAAATGTCAGGGGTGCAACCCAAGCCAGGGAAATGTCACTGTATGAAGGCAGCGGGGTCTGCTGCAGTCCTTGTTCATATGGATGTGGATAGAGAAGCACACAGCGCCCGCCTCGTGTAAAGGACATTCTGTACTATTTATGTACATGTGATAGGTTCTGTAGGGGGTGAGGAAAAAGTATGATAAGAAAACCCCTTTGTCTATGCCTTCCTCATCTTTTCAAAAAATCCAGACACCAAAACACAATGCACACCTTTGATATCAGCTTCTCTTTCTGTAACACTCCAATAATTTTTTTTTTTAATCGCCTAGACTTAACTTTTTATCCGCCTACCCCTCTTATTTTCCACTCTGGTGTCTCTTTTCTTGGACACATTTGTCAACCTGTCACTTCCAATCTTTCACTTCATCTCTCCCTCATCATGCCCTCACATCGTTCTCTCCAACCCTTGACACACAATGATGACAAGAGATTTTTACCACGTTGCTAAACTCCTTTAGGTTTTCGCTTGAAGTCTGTGGCCTACAGGAAAAACTCATTTGACTGAACAAAGGTTGCTGCTATGTGACAAACGGCCAGCATTTTATATGCAAATTATTCAACATTGTTCCTTCGACACAAAGATTAAACAATAACAAACATTGAGCCTGGTTCCTCTAGGACCCAAATCCACCTCTGTAACTACGAGGCAACCACTATAATACTACCGTTATTGATGCAGGACTTATGAATGAGTTATGCAATAACGTAAAATGATAAAAATGTTTGAAAGGGACATGTTTATTCGACCAGTTGATAGTTTGCAGTTATTTGAATTTGATTGAAATGCAGTGAAGAGTGCTTTTGGTGGCACTTGTGAATAAATGTTAATTTTGAACAAAACTTTAAAGAGGTTAAATAATAAAATGTTAGCTTTTTCTCTGTTTAGCAGCATTCATTTGTTTAAGAAAATGATCAAAAATATCAAAAATCTAAAAACATTTGTTATTCATTGAGGTGTTCAAAACATTTGGAGGGTAAAAATATCCACTTTTCTTGTTTTTAGCTCCTCCTCCAATTTCACATAATGCTACAGTTTCTCTTCCTTTGAAGTGGGAAGAGGGCAAAATTATTCCAGTTTTTTGAGGTGGAGGTGTACATTTCTTTTAAATCAAAACCATATGAGCTGTATTCATGTGTTTGGTGAGCTTGCAGCTGTCAAAGAAGGTGTTAAACCCCAAAGGACAAACTAGCATTTGTAACATTTCTGTACATAAATAGTAATATGAAAATTGTTCTACATGGCGTAGCGTTTTAATGTTCACACGAAATTACAGTGATATATATTTTCACAGATGGATTACTTGCTATCTAGTGTGCAAGTCTACCCACAAACGTCTCTGACTCCATTTGTCAAAACCTCATTCAGTATGCCGTGTTACATTTATCTAAGTGCCTGGCACAGAGCACATGTACAAACCGGTGAAGTTTCATTTTAAACTGTTTTTATTTTTCATTCACAAAGACTCCCAAGTGTAATCTAATGTTTTACCTTGTCTCTCTGATTTATCTCCTCCATCTCACATCATCCACCCACCAAGACAACACAGCTGGTATCCGTACCCAGAGGTCAGGCTTTAACCGCCATGAACAGAATGTCTACTTCCTGCCCATTCTCGTGGTTGACAGTGGGCCTCCCTCCCTCAGCTCCACAGGCACCCTGACCATCCATGTCTGTGGCTGCGACACAGGTGAGAGCTACTGCGGGAACTGCACAATTAGTGAAATTACTGTCACTGTCACCCTCTGCATCAACTGCAGAAGTAATAAAAAGGCCACTGTTTTGCATAGCAAACATAGCAAAATATGAGCTTATACTGCTTGTTGACTGAGAAACAACTGAGCTTGTTGACTGAGAAACAACAAAATCTGCAGACAATTGGTCCTCTACAGAGACAACAGGCAGATAAAACATGCATGATAAAAAAAGAGTGGCTCTATTCTTTGTCAGACATCCAGCTGAACAAACTCAAAACTGATGTCACATTTTGTTTTATTTGTTGGGTTTTTTTCACAACACAGAAGGGGCCATCCAGTCCTGCAACGCAACAGCATATGTAATGAGTGCAGCTCTCAGCCCCGGGGCCCTTATAGCACTACTGGTCTGCATGCTCATTCTCATAGGTAAGTACATGACTGTTCTAAAGAAATGTGTGTGGATTCCTGTGTTAAACAGATTGATGTCTAGATGGATGGATGCATGGACCTAATGGCTGCTTAATGATGGCCAGTGCTGAGTTAAATCATTCCGGGTGGTCCGACAAAAATGTATTTTTTAAAAAGTGGAATGTTTTGTCCATTCATTGATACATTTCCATTTACGTGGGATCAGACTGCAGTCTAAGCACAGAGGGCCAGACTTCCCTCTCCCTGGCCACCTCAGCAATTCTTCCGGGAGGACACCGAGGCATTTCCTTGGCAGCTAGGAGATATAATCTCTCCAGTGTGTCTTAAAGTCTGTCTCGGGACCGTCTCCCAGTCGGACACGTTTGAAACACATCCAAAGCGAGACGCCCAGGAGCAATCCAGATGCCCAAACTACCTCAATTGACTCCTCTCGATGTAGAGAAGCAGCAACTCTACTCAGAGTTACTCCCAGATAATTGAAAAATGTACCTTATCTCTGAGGGAGAGTCCAGCCAAGCTGCAGGAGAAACTCATTTCAGCTGCTTTTATTAACATTTTTGTTCTTTTTAATCACTATCTACAATGTGTGACCATTGGTGAGGGTAAGAACATAGACCAAGCTATAATCAGAGAGCCTTGTTGTTTGGCTCAGCTCTGCCTCCACCACAACACACCAGAACAGCGTCGATACTAATACAGATGCTCTACAGATCCATCTGTCAACCTCCCACTCCATCCTTCACTCACTTGTAAACAAGACTCTAGGATACTTAAAGCCTTCCACTTGAGGCCATTCCTCACTCCCAAACCTGAGAGTACTCCTTCCTTTTTGAACCAGGAACCATGGTTTTACATTTGGTGATGGCTCTAAAGAAAGGGCAATTCTGGAAGATACACCTTAAAATGGGACTTGAGACAATCATATACAGTAGTCAAGCGATGTGAGCATCAGTGGACTGATCAATGTTTTTAAAGCTATCATATTACACCAATTAAGTTGTACATGCATTGGCTAAAAAATAAAATCAGTGTTTCATCTTTCTTTCATGTTCCTGTCGGAGTTTTCCTCCACTTTATGTGAGGAGAATTGTTTTTCTTTTTTTTTTTTAAACAAGAGCACACATACTGCCTGGTTTTGTGAACGATATCAAGTCACTTTGATCCACAGAACACAAGCAGAGCTTGAATGAATGGGAGTGAAGTGGAGAGAGGAGGTGCAAAAAAAGGCAAAATAGCTACCTCAGCACTTGTATCAAAGCACAGGAGGCTTTAAATAGACAAGGCATTCCCAAGGAGCTTAAGTTTTTATATAGACTTTCACACATACCCCCACTAGCATTCCCCGTACATCCATGCACTCACTCTCCCAGAAACAAAAGATGTTTGGTATTGCCAGATTTGAAATTTTTATGAGTTAGCTTTTTGCTTTTTCCCCAAATGTAAGTCTTTGCATCCCACTCCTCGGTGACAGCAAGAAATGGTGATGCTGTCAGAGTTTTGTCTCCCCCGCTTGTGCTTCTGCACATTTTACATTGTGCAGGCAGTGAATGATGGTTGATGTCACACTACACAGCTTTAACCGTGACTAACATTGCGCTCTCTTTCTTTGAAGAGCTTTTCTAATGAGACTTGTTAAAAGTCAGTCTCCATTAATGAAACCATCTACTGGAGTGAACTTCAAAAGAAGAGCATCATTTATTCATCGCGGTTTTAAAAGCCTCAACAAAAAATGTTGTGTACAAATCTGAGGCAACCTGATGGCTTGAAAAAAATACAACTGTTTGCAGTCTATCATGGTTTTGTTGTGGGCTAGATGGGAAACCTTCAGAAGCATGAGTTGAAAAACCTCTCCTTGGCTTTTGAACTAGCAGAAAGCAAGACCCTGTGCAGGGAAGAAAAGAAAAATCTTTACTGTATAAACGAAAAAGTTTCATGGTGGCCTTGTTTAAAAAAAATCAGGTTCCACACAGTTTATCATGCTTCTTCTGATATTGAAATGATTCCATATTGTTCCCAGTGGTGTCAGTAAGCTATAAAATATGCCAGTTCTTTGACAATCTGATTGTAGACCAGGGACATTGTGCTTCATCAAAGCACTGAAGGACTGGCCAAGTCGCAACATCTTTTTTAGCCAACAATGCGCTCAGTGAAATCCCAGGCTGCAGAGGTCAGGATTAGGGGGATGAGCTGTGTTTTCACACTTATCATATGGTGTGAATAACAACACTGGGGCATCAGAAAGCAGCCTTATTATCCCAACTGCATAATGGCTAACCCTGTCCTACTCCCATTTACTTCCTCTACTACAGATGCAACACACAAAATGTAGGTGTGCACACTGCAGACGTCTAGAATCTAAGACAAATCACTTGACACCTCTTAAGTGCAATGCAATTAATTTTCTCTGCAGAATTTTTTGTGTGTACATTATCCTCTCTCTCTCTGTCTCTTTCTGTCACACTCACACACACACACACACACACACACACACACACACACACACACACACACACACACACACACACACACACACACACACACACACACACACACACACACACACACACACACACACACACACACACACACACACACACACACACACACACACACACACACACACACACACACAAACCGGCCGACTGGCACTCTTTCTCAAGAGGCTGGACCACCTCGATTACATCAATTGCTGTATGATGAGAAAAATGAAAACAAATTTCTGCCTAATTACCTAACAAACAAACAGTCCCTCTATCAGTTCATTTATGGGCCTGCTGTGAAGAATCCATTCCACTGCGTCGAAGCATCTGCATGCATCCATTCCAATTACCTCCCATCTGCTTGTGATGAAGTCCCGTGTGAGGGCAACAAGCACAGCCCAAGGGGAAATTAACCGTCTTGTCAGGAACACTTATCGCAACATCTGTACACATGGGTATCAGCTTTGTATGTATAGGAATCAGCGATACATGGGTACATATGCTTCCTGGAGGTAAATTCTCTACATGGTGTCGTATTGACATTTCCAAAGGTATTCTAATTGCCTAATAAATTGGGCTTTGGGGGTTTCAAATTCAAGCATCTGCTTACTTAAAAGGTAGCGACACTTATCAGCGAGGTAGGTTGTGTCAAACGTCAGGTTATCTAATCGTTTTTCTTTCATCAGAATGTAGCGCAGTGTCACTCTTTAACAGAATTTACTCATCTGCACCAAGGAAGGAACTCTTAACGCCAAGTTATCCACGTCCTATTACTCTGCTCATTAGTGTGAATTTAGAGTAATTGTCTTAGAGCTTGTTTAGTATGCACAGCAGTGTGTACCACAGATTACCTCAAACCATGACTTTTTCTTCCGCCTCATGGCAATTAATTTGCCCCATTCAAGGCGGAGAAGAATAAACACAATGGTTATAGACACCACTCTCCCACTGGAGCCCAGAAAACAATGTAAGAAGAGAACAACATTATCACTCAGAGATAATGCATGAAATCCCTATTCAAGATCAGGAAGGCTTTTTTCACATTGCATGTTCACTCCACAAGTGACTTTAAGGCCCCCCGACTCCAAATATAAGGGAATACCAAGAACAGCCATGTTTACTGATGAGTCTTGTAGTTTACTTTATTTTTTCATTCCCATTTCTATACTTTTTTAGAAGGAACCGATTGTTTAACAGTCATAATGACCCTCGAGGTGAGTGAAACAAACAAGCAAAAAGGAAACAACAGAAGAAAAAAAAAGACAGAATTGTGTTAATGAGCTGTTTTTGTCCCTGCATACAAAATGTAATCTAAATGTACTTTAGTATTTGTAAATTTCCTGTACACAGCTAAGGAAGTCATGTCATTGATCTACTTTGACTGTAAAACAATGTAGCCATATTTCACCTTCACAGTGTTTGGATGGGTGTCCTGATGGGTTAGTGTATCTCTCATTATAATTGATAGTCTTTTTCTTAATCTGCGTGGGCTTGTTGTTTTTGGCAAGTTTCTATCTGTTCCAGAAGATTCATGCCTCCTATTTGTTAATCATATATCTAAACGTCTCGTCACTGGCATGACTTTAAAGGAGTTACTCATTGAGTTACTCATCTGGGTACTGGAAGAAAATAAAAAAAACATATTTAGTTCCTGTTTATGTGGTGACGCAGTGAAGAGAAAAAAAAATGCTGTCAATCGAGTTAATTAACTGGCATTTCCAACATTTCATATGAATTCCATCCACTTTTCTACCGCTGACAAGAAGAGTTTGTATTTTAACTAATATCCAGGTTTTCTTTGGAACGGCTGAGGGTTGTTGTTATAGACAGCACATGGAAATCTGCTTTAACACTGATACAGCTGACACTGTTTAGTGGAAGAGCATGAATAAATAGGTTTTGCTCCATTTCACCAAATTTGCAACATGCAACACCTTTTTCAGTTAAACCATGACCCAATTCAACAAAAAAAGGGACAGTAGGTTGGATTTTTTAAGTCAGGGAACTATTAATGTGGTTGCAAAAGTTCCCTTTTTCATTCTTTCCATTGCCTAAGTTACATTTTTTTGTAAACAGATTTTCTCTTTCATATTTAATAGAATACAATTTTGTAACATTTTATCACTGGCCACTTCATAACTTTCTCCTCTAATTGGGTAACTTGTGTTTTGAGAGTGTTTACCTAAGGGTCCCAGTTCATGGTTCTCTTTTCTTGTTAAGTAGCTGTTAAAAACGTGCGTAATTGACATTCATAATTAAAGATGCAGCTCTTTCACACCTCTCACACTCCTGACTTCCTCTAATCCATCATTAACTTCTTGTAATATGTTTCACTGAGAATGACGTGATTTTGTTGCAAATCTTAAACAAATCTAGTTGCCGTCTCCGAGGGAGAGTTTAGGAAGGTTGTTGAAGTCTGTGGGGGGGTATCTGAACTAAGTCTAATCAGAAATGTAGGCACTAATTAAAATAACGACACAGAAATTAAATCCTCATTGATTTGTCGGTGGATACAGCCTTTTTCCTCTTGTCTCATTAGTCTATAATGATCTACCTCACTCGTTTTCTCTTTTTTTTTCAATCCAAACTGAATTTCCTGATACACATTTGTCTTCTCCTAAGTGGTCGCCTTGATTTTTTTTTTTTAAGCCTAAGAACCACAAAGTCTTATTTTCATTAGACTTGGATAAGTATTGATATACAGATTGGCCACCATTATGTCTGTTGAATCATATTTCTGGGCAAGGCAATCATGATTGCGAAAAATCAATGCCCATGCATTTTAAATTTAAAACTTGATAATAAATTATCTTCTGAGAGGTGAAATCAAAGTTTCAATGAGAGTAGTCATAAACTTTCACAAGAAAAGTGCTTGCAAATCCATCACTCACTCATGTTTGGCACACACATTTAGAGCAATTATTTTCTGTAGTGCAGTTTTATTATTTTTTCCTGCTTTGAGTCTCAGTTTGGCATGTCATTTTTCTAAACAAAATGAGGGGGGATTCTGTTGTTTTTTTGTTTTAATTTACACTGTTCCTGTCTTTCTCTCCATCAGTTCTTGTCTTGCTGATCCTCACCCTAAAACGCCACAGGAAAGGCCAAAGGATGACAGAGGATGAAGAGGACATGAGGGATAACGTCATCAAATACAATGACGAAGGTGGAGGGGAGCAAGACACTCAGGCGTATGACATGAGCGCTCTGAGGAACCTCTATGACTTCCCAGAAGCCAAGAGCTCTGACTCTGGCCCGGACATCCGCTCCCTTCCGCAGTGGATACAGGCGAGCAGGGTGGGTGGCGGTGCGGATGGAGCCATGGCGGCAGCCACGGACTTCTCCCTTTTCAAAGGCTACATCCGAAAGAAGGTGGAGCAGGCTGATGCTGATTTGTCAGTGCCGCCGTATGACTCTTTCCAGACATACGCCTTCGA
Source organism: Cololabis saira (assembly GCF_033807715.1). Classification (NCBI taxonomy): domain Eukaryota; kingdom Metazoa; phylum Chordata; class Actinopteri; order Beloniformes; family Belonidae; genus Cololabis; species Cololabis saira. The sequence continues at coordinate 12,463,915 of NC_084594.1, forward strand.
GGGCAGCAGCTCGCCGGCGCTTTCACTCAGTTCCATCCACACTCTGTCCACCACCTCAGAGCAGGATTTCTCCTACCTTGGCGACTGGGGTCCACGTTTCAAGCAGCTGGCGGGCTACTATGCTCCAGGACAACCCGAGGAGGAAGGGTCCTAGCGCAGCTTCTCCTCTGCAAAGAGACAGTCAAAACCCTCCCTTTTCCCCCTTTTTTCTGCCTCCTCTTCTCACCCTCTGGCACTCTTCTGAGATCACCAGAGCCAACACTGTGTACTCATTAAAGACAGAGCAACACGTCTTTTTGAAAATTCCCAGTTGTAGAAAGAAAACGTTGATTTTTTTTTTCCTCCCTTTTTTCCACTTCTGAGTCCCTGAGTTTTTTTATTTAAGTTTAATAATGTTATTCTAGCAATGGTATGGGGAAAAAGGAGTGAATAAAAGATAAACAAAACTGCCATTTAGACATGTTGGGAGAAAGCGTTTGTCTCCCAAATTGAAATAAAAAAAAAGAAGAGACAGATTTCAGATTTAACAGGCTTGGCATTATTAAGGCCACGCAGAGACAAACTGTTATGAATTTATTTAAGGAGAAAATATTCATGTATTTATTTTTTTTAAATAATTAATTTATTTGTACTGTGATCACTATGGTAACTGCAACAGTGAACTCTTCTAAAGAGCTCAACATTGTAACAGTGACATTATAAAAGCAGGAGACTCTTAAAAAAAAGGACTAGTGCAACAGGACTATACAAAAACATGACTGGAATGAAACTCGGATTATATAAAGATGATATCAATGAAAATATTTGTATTTATTTTCTAGAACCACTTTTTAAAACATCTGTTGTAAACAAGACATTGGAAAAGCAGACACGGAAAGGAAAGACAAAAGAACAGCAACACCAAGGAGCTGCCTGAATGGCTGAGACTGCCATACTTCTGCTGCATCTTGGTGATTTATTAAAAAAAGGATTTTGGAGGTCACAAACTGCGGACAAGTGTGTGTTGACAATGTCTTTTCTTACGCTCTCCACAGCCATTTCTAAGGCAATAACGCACAAACCGCAACAGTGATTTAAGACGAACAAAATGACTGTTTTATGGAGTTGGCCGATGGCCAGCTTTGTGCCACGGGGAGCCAATATATATTTTACTTTTGTTTTGTGTGAATGTGTGCAACATGTTCAGTTCAGTTTTTATCCTGAGATGTTTGATTTTTCTTTGGATATTTTGTTTTCTTTTGGGGAAGGGAGGGGGAATAAGTTCCTGCAGAATGGTTTGGTTGTAATTAAGAGATATGAGTTTACATGGTAGCACATGATGATTGGAACGGTTACATCCACCTGATATCCCAACTTATTCCTTGTTGACCTTAACTTGCAGATGTATGGAAAATTAAACAAAAAAAAAGAGAAATAAATATTAATTTCTTTTGGTAAATCTCACCGTGTGCGATAGTCTAAATTCCTCAGTATGGTCTTTGTAAAAAAAAAAAAAAAAAACAATAAAAGAAATATTGTTGCTTTTCAAATGAACTTACACAGACAAAGTAAATAGAGCACCCTTGCTACTAACCATTGTCTGTCAATTGTTTGGTAAAGATGGCTTCCGCATTATGAATAACCACAGAGCTCGTATTTGTTTACACCAGGGATCGATTTAGAGGACGTTCAGAGATAGAAACAAAAACGCCATATGACAGTTCACAGCCTAACAAAGACTCACTTCTCTCACCTCTGAGCCCGGTGCCCTCCTGGCTGCCTTTTGTGAAGCAATTGTAATTGTAATAGTCACCACTTACTGCTGAGGCATATGATTTTGCTTTCTTCTGCTGTTAAAGAAGCCAGTAAAGCAGTGAATGTGATTCATATTCACCGTGCTTTAATTCACTTTCTGTGTCTGGTTGTAGGTAATACTAAGAGGAAAAGTGCCACAGAAATACAGAACTTTGATTGATACAAATGATCCATCCTGCTCTTTTAGAGCTCTTTTTATGGAAGTGATACCACATTGAGCAGTGGAATTATATAGCAATGGCTATAATACACTTAGGGCCCGATTTACTAAGATCCTAAATAAAGAGTACTAAATTGCGTGTGCACTGAAAAAGTTTGCGCGTGCTGTTTGCGTGTGGTTTGCGGGTGATCAACTAAGATTGCGTGCGCAATTGATAACAGGTGCAAACATCAGTATTTAAATGAGGTGTTGCGTGTCTTAAGGTTTGCGAGCGCAAACTCTGCGCCATGGAGAGTGGATGGAATGCACAGTCACAAGTCACAAGCGCAAAATGAAATTGAACGAGTTGGAGTTAGAGATATTAGTGGAAGAGGCAAATAAACACATTAATGAACTACAGCAAATAAATGTAAACATTACCAAAAGACACGCAATATCGGAGAAAACCTGCGATAGAATAAATGCAGTTGGTAACACAAAAAACGGAAAAACGTCTGGTTTTTCATATTTCAATTTTAGGCACAGATCAAAAATACGAAATAGAAAAACGGGCCACAGGACTGAATTTGATTTTAATATTGAATTGGTCGGGTTTACGTGACCCCGCGGTGCTCGGCATGATCTGAGGAGAAAAAGACAATCAGACACAGAGCTGGAGAGCGCTTTGATTCATCTATTTATGAGTTAAGTTTTTATTCAGATGCCCACAGTATATTGCAAATATTATATATTATATAGCAAACACTGACAGTAAATGTGTGACAGACGGGACCATCATATGGCCGAAAGAAGAGAAGTGTTCAGAACAGCGCACAGAGCGCACACTAAAGGCTGATTTATGGTTCCGCGTTACACTAACGCAGAAACGACGGCGTAGGGTACGCGGCGACGCACACCGCACCGCGACCCTACGTCGATTTAACGCGGAACCATAATTCGGGGCGAAGCTGCAGTCTGTCTGCGCTGATCCTGACACACCGGGTCGGAGCGGATTTGGTCATGATGTTTAACCTGTGTTTTGTGATCAATAAGCATGGGTTTTAATTAAATGTAATTTACGAAGGATGATTTCACGTTCAATAAGATAAGTAATCAATGAAATACAAAGTTTTGGCACAAAGGCTTGGCCTGCTTGTGGGCAAGTGGAGGGGGGCACAATAAGAGAAGGTGGCAAGATATAAGGCGAAGAACTAAAGAAAAAGTGGCCTTTAATAAAACTTGTGCAACCATTTTTAAAATAGCATGCAGCAGAATAAAGACTCTCTCTCTGCGTATTCTTTGATTTTGGATGTCGCCTCCTTGCCACAATAACAGCAGCAGCAGATTAGCACCTTCCTTTCGAACGTATTAAATACAGACGCAATCACAATACGCGCAATTACTTTCAGGCTTGGTAAATCTCATTGCGCGTGGTAAATGGACCAATTTGCATCTTCCCCTCCCAGTATTTAGGATTTCTGCCGGGTACGCCCCATATTGATTATTCATCAGGGCAAAAGTACTAACTGAATTGCGTGTGCTATTTTGCGCATTTGAGAGACGCAGTCCTCTTTGCACGCTGTTAGTAGATCAGCTGGCACTTTGGTTTGCGGGTGCTGTCAAGTTTGCACACGTTTTTACACACGCAAACCTTTAGTAAATCAGGCCCTTATTGTTTTAAATAAGCTTTTGAATCATCAACTGAAAGCAGTAGAATCAACTGACAGAATACGGAAAAACATGCACTGCAAAACCAGCTCCTCTAGAAATACGCCTAATATTCCTGAATCTAGTCAAAATTGTCTCATTTTCAACAAAACTATCTCTACAAAGGGGGCAAGATACATTTTGATGATTGTTAAAATCAGCAAAATAGTCTAAAGTAGTTTTCCAATTTTCTTGAAACAAGGAGCGTGTTTAGAAACTGTGTTCAAGAAGAAACTAAAATTGATTTCACCATTTGGATCACATTTTGCAATCCCTCTTTATAAACAGCAAACTCCTTCATGCTGTATTGAGCAATACTGCGTAAGCGTACCTACCTGTTATTTGTGTCTTTGGAAGGAGTGGTTTGTACATTCATTATTAATTATGGCTCTTAGTTTAACAGCATTTGCTAAGTGCCAAAGACGATGTCATGGTCTAATGGAAATGCACAAATGTAGGCCAGCATGAGCCTGATAGTCGCAGTCAAAGAAGAAGGGCTTGGAATATAAAAGTTGACCCTTTAGAGAAACTTTGTGCAATGTTGCATATATGACCGTGTGTCATGTGACTACATCCATTTGCATTCAGGGGAAGAAAGCGTCTCTCCTTGATCCTGTTCTTTAGTACCACCCTAGGAAATGAGTATCTCATTCATCTTCCATCACTGTCAGAGGCAATGTCACTCCTTAGTGATGACCTGCACATGTGAACACATGAATGTTTAGCCATCAATCAGAAATACTACCGCCCCCAGCACACACACACACACACACACACACACACACACACACACACACACACACACACGAACACACACACACAAATCCAAGGGCAACAAGAGCCTGGCCATTAGTTATGCAGATAAATGTTTGGTGATTGACATTTCTCCAGGGGATATCTGCAAGCACACTAAATAGCCTCTTCTCTTCTCTTTGTACTTGATGTGGTAATAGCAAGTGATAAAACATGGAATGTGGTGTATCAAACATATGTAATCTAATAGCCGAACAGCATCAAGTTTCTAGACACAGAAAAAAAGAAAAGAAAAAAAGCTTTCACCCTAAGTAGGGTAACAGTAAATTAATTTAAGTAAAGCGCTGAATACATAGAACTGCAGCTCCCCAACAAGCTGAAATAGTAAAACGAAATGACTATTACACTTAGATGGCCACAAAATCCACACTCAAGCACGGACTCACGGAGTGTGTTCTTTATTTACATAACACATTTTAACTACCCATTCATTTCATTCAAAGATGGGATTATGGCTGTTTTTTTACAAGTGTTAATGGATGATAGGTACAAAAGTCAAGACCTGGGTAAAAAAAATGGAACCTTTCCTTTTCAAAGTTGAAATGGAGCAGACACATTTTCGAGAGAGTGAAACATGCTTTATTCTGGACAAGTCCCAGGTTCGTCACAGGACAGACACAACCTTGCGAAATTCGACTGGAATAGTCAAATGCTCCATTGTACGATAAAATAAATAAATAAAATCAATACAAAAACCGCTGAAGTGAGTGCAAGTCATGAGGGAGTTCCTTGATTAAGTTGTGGCAAACAAGCCAAGAGGAACATTGCAGATGTTTACATCCACGGAAAGGCTGAGGAAAGAGAGAGCTGGAGGAAAGAAACTATTCTTTGATGAATCCTCTTCAGCTTAACGACTTATTTTGGCTGGAAAAAGATACTAAATCATGTAAAAGAAACCTTAGCAGGAACGTGGATAACATGCGGAGTAAACTGTTTCTCTTCAAGATAACACTTTTCCATCTTATAGCCAGGGGTGAAAGTAGATTAAAGTTCTTGCTGGCACTACGACCCCAACCTCCATGGCTTGTTCTCCTCCCACCACCAGCTTCTTGCATCCCTGAACACGCATTAAATTTTTTAACGCCTGTACGGTGTAGACATTAGAAACAACACTGTGTAGGCCTATAGCAAATTATTTATTTAAATGGTGTAAATAAAGGCCAGTCCGGACCAAGGATTGTCAAGGAATAATTTGTAAATGTTGACAAAAGTTTTCAGAACATTGGGCACATAAATGAAAAAAGAGGAAAAGATGAGTAAAATGTCTCAAAATGTCTCTTACAATGTGTGCATATTTGAAATATGCTGGTAATGTGTCAGCCAACCACAAAAATCTTTGGAATTTTGGTAGAATGATTTATTTTTTGTCCTTGCCCGGTGCAAATGACATAAATAAAGTGCGTGGTTTGGTCGTGAAAAAATAAAAGTAACGTTACGTGAACAATAAATTAAAACGCTCCCTTCCATGCAGTGTGTGTGTCTAGGAAGTAAAGACTGGAACAGGCTATTCACAAAAGCACAAATAGTGGGGTTTTACTAATATTTATATCTTACAAATATTTTGAAAGATTACGAAAAAACAGTTCGGGCGTCTTTGGTGTGAGAGATCGAGGGTTCGTACCTGCTTACTTTCACCCCTGCTTATAGCACCACCATAAACATAAAAATAAACAATATGGTAAGATATTAAGATATTCCTTTATTTTCATACTATGATCAGACCCAAATCTGGAAAGATGTAGGGTCTGAAAACGGTCCCCAGGGCCTCCTTATGAAAGGAGCTGCACCAACGGTTGCTTCTCACACTGCTCACACTATGACCAATCACCGCAATGGCGATGTATTCAGAACCATAGACTGATTTGATTGGCTATCAAAGACTTTTGGCCATATTAAATGAGCTCCAACGGATGGTAGCTGGACGTACCTTTAACTCAAATTTAAATTAGCTAGTTTTACGTCTAGATTTCTAAGCTAACTATACGGTGTGATCTCCTGCTAATTCTAAAGACCCTTGCACGCAACACATATTTCGTTTTTTTCACATCCACATAATAATTTTGCTGGTCCACAGTTGTAACATGGCTAATGGCTTGAACCAACGAATGAACCATAAGTGGACTGCACACCCCTGTTTACAATCTAATAGGATTTTTAAATAGTGCAGAAAAAAGCACATATGATTTATCTCTCACATAAGGCTACCCACTGCTCAGAGCCAGTCTCTGAAATGACTCTTCTGCTTCGTAAGGCTTGCAGATAGCTGTGCCAACGGTTGTTTAAACTGTCCAACAGACAGTCTCAAGTACAATTTGAAGCGACCATGGTACAATCTGAACGAAGCAGTGGAAATCACAAACCTTTTCTCTTTTCCTCAAAATGGGACCCAGGTGTTTTCTTTTCTTTTCCTCCTCGCTCTGAGTCATGAAAAGCAACACAAGATGCCACTTATTTCTGTGTGTGATTTTTTTTAGAATCTAAATATTTTATTTACAAAAACATCTCCAATTGGTGTGTGCCTCTGAGTTACCTACAATTTGTGCCATTTATTCGCTTCACCTGTAGCGTCAACGACCAGGGCGTTTGTGGTGAAGAATCAGAGGCTGTTCATTGAAGGAGAAAATGTGTTGTAGTCGGTATTCAGACCAAATCAGGCTCTAAACGCAGCCAGAAAGATTTATACTCATGTGATGGTTTTGTTTTCCGCTGTCTATTGATAATGATTCAAGTAGGGTATATTATAGTATTCAACAGAAGAAATATGAAGGACAGGTATGGCGTAAAGCCTCACAAGCAACATTTTATTGCTTGACCCATTATGCAGGCTTCTCTTTCTCATTCCTTCTTCTAGCTTCTTGGTTTCTATGATTTAGTCTAGCCCTCAGAACGCCCTCACATAAAATTGTGCTACCATGGTGACTACTTAAGAAGCTATCATGGTGATAACTTAAGAAACTGTAAAGAAGGTAACCGAATGAGTCCAGGACTTGTTTCTTCATTAGTCTTTTACGCCAGAGAGATTGGTGCATCAAAGTGCTTTTGCCCATGTCTCTCTCTCTCTCTTTCTCTCTCTCTGCATTAGGTGTATTTTTTCTCTTCAAACTATAACATGACGTAAGAAAGTATGACATGTTATTTCATGGTTTACAAAAGCCTATTGACCTTCTTTTACTTTTTATTTAAGGACTTAAGTGGGAAGGAACTTTTGTTACAAGACAGTGTAGTACAGTGATTGTCATGTTTATCTTCAGTGAAGGAGCATATTTCAGTTTTTTGCCACTGTAGAGAAAAAGCAATTACACACACGATAAACCTGTTATACTTTTTTTTTCCCCTAGCTGCAACACTGGAAAGTCACTAAAAGTTATGGTTTAATCATGACACATCATTGTATCATTCGTCATATATTGCTATATACATTTGAATTCAATGGTGACCGCTAAGCTGATTCTATGGAACAACTTCCAAAAACAAAGTGTGAAGAAGTGCAAACAGAGATGTCAACACAGCTTTTTCCACTCCTAAACTCCAACTTAAACTTGGATATGCATGAAGGAAAAGGCCTCATTTACAACAGTGCAGAATTACCCACTGCATTTATATAAGCACGATGTGAACAAAGCACACAATTAGCTAATGCAGGCAGAGGCTCTGGAGGTGGGGGAGATAAGTTGCCGAGCTGAACCAGCCAGTGATGCAGCGATGTGTTGAGCACAGAACAAGCAGAATGAATGAACACCGGCTCGGTCATAAAATAAGCTCTTTAGGTGAGACCGCCATGAATGATAGGATAGGAAGGAACGTGTGACTCGTATTGACTTTGAGGCCGCGTGTCTTTGTTTGATCATCAGTGAAGGAAGCTGAGGGACAAACACAAAGCTCTGAATCAACATTTGGACTCCTTTTTTTATTTTAAATGTATTTTTGTTGTCCTAAAAACTCCAGATTTGTTGGCCCAGAAAAACCTCCTTATAGGGTTTTAAATCCCACAACTAATTAAATTATTATGTGTAATTGTTTCACACACTTGAGGATTTAGCAGTGGGACACTTAACTCTGGGTATAACAGTATATTAGCAGTCAATTGGTTTGACATCGTGTGACTACTGCTGTGCCTCCAAAGCCTCCCTGTCACTTTAAATAAAGAAGGACATCTCGCTAATACCTCTTTTCTAAGGCAAAGAGAACACAGTTTAGTTTGTTGAGATGTAACTTAAGCAAGTGATGTAAAGTGCATTATTTCAAAGCTTTATTTACATGAAAAAACATGACTGAATGTACTGTATTAGACAGAAAAACCAGCAGGCTTTTGTTGTCATGTCAATACTTTTTAAGTGAATGGAGAGAAAAAAGCAAAACTCTTACCATTGAAGTGTGAGATACAATTACCTCTTAAGATGTCCGTCATTTTTAATGAATAGAATTAAAGATGAAGTGAACTTCTTCTGAATCTAAATATGGCCGGTGTCCTCCCCCTAACAGAATGGCTCCATTATATTTCTACATTAGCCTCAAATCTGCAAATCAAACATTGGAAATTCAGCAGCCGTGTCATTTTCTTAGGACTCAGTGTAATCTTTGCTACAGGCCTGGGAAAGAAGGTAAAAATGGGGATTGTATTCAATCGGCTGTAATCCGCAACTTTCTTGCAAGATGACACCAAATGTATTGAAGTGGACATCTTACCAATACTCCAAGACTTTGAGAAGGCTTGTATCTTAGAAATGGTCAAAGCTAACATGAAAAATAAGCCAGACTTTTAAAATTCATGTGAACAAACTGTGTAAAAGCTGGTACTCTTTAATTAAGCTGGTTCTTTCATCACCACCGCCTCGGGCCAGACTAGTCATGAAGTAAAAACACAAAACAATGAAAATGGAGCTTGTTGCTTTGTGTAGTGTTGGGGAATAATCTTATACGCAGTACAAACATTGACCACTTAAGGTGGTGCTAAAAGGTTGTGCGTATTTCATGTATTTTTGCAGCAGAAATCCTGCTTCTACTGATCCAGCAGGTGAGACAAAATCATGTTTATCTCACAAACTGTATCTTGGGATTATTGTGCAGTGTCTTAGTATAATGATCATCATCTTTGATACTAACCTCCACACTGTGAAAAGAAAAAAACTCATTTCCAAATTGAGCGTCTTTATTTAAAAGGGACTAATCTATTATTTATCATCTATTTCCATCTATTCATGATAGTCAGAGGAACTTATTTCTCTCTTCTTTTTTGAAAGAGTTAGCAATATGATGCTGCCTTCAATATTTCTACACCTGCACACCCGCCGAGCCAATCTTTTAAAGATTGCTATAATTTTCTCTTCTTTTTAAAGATAAGATCAAGAATGGTGGAGCCAATGTTATATCTTTTCTATTTCCCCCAATTCTCTGCATTCCATGGTGAATTTCCCTGATTTTTAGATCTAAAGAAACTTTGTTATCGCTATAAAAACCCCCATTGTTCACCTGACATTTTATCATAACTCTGTTCAACAAGTTATTAAAAGACAATTTTCTGTCCTGAAAATGTAGAGCAAAAGCTGGGGTGGTTTCAACAGAGGAAATGTATTTAAGTGGTTGCAAGTTGCATTCAAATTTCAGTAGGTGTCACTACACTGAGACGGCACTTTGGGTTCTCTATTGATATGCTAACTGTTGGATCTCGGTGTGGCCTGTGGGCTGCCGTTTCTTTTACTCAACAGACTTTTATGCAGCAGGTGTGACTCTCTAGATAAGCCATGTGGATGTCTTCCTATCTCTGACAGGACTTCTTCAGTTGATATCTGTAATCCTGACTCTTCATCTGCAACTCTTGACGTATGATGAGGGACAAAGTTCTCTTCTCGGTCATATCCAACCTTCTGCTACATTTTAGCACATAAAGAGGAGTTTTAAGGGCATATCCATTTAGCGCAACTGTCTCAGTTTCATTAAAACTGAACTGTGAATAAACTTCTCCAGACTGAGTCTGATGTAGGGGAGGTTCTTAAATGTGCTTTTGTCAGTGTTGTCCCTAATATGGCTGGAAAGGCTTGCATCATTTATTTCACCCAATAAATCCTCAGTCAGAAAACGGGGTGTCAATTTTCCCTAGGCGCTGGCTCTGTACCAGCATGCACAGTAGAGTGCTTGATTCATTGCTAAGCCCTGGCATATTGAAGATGGAGGTGATTGTTTCCTGCTCCTATTTCATTCTTTACAGGTAGTGTGCTTATCTCTTCATCCGTCTTGGTAAATCAGCCGTGAGTTGTTTGCTACTGAGCTCTTGACTAGGTCTGTAAAGACGTCTCATATCACTTCAGTCCTGAACTCTGCACTACTCCCCACTGGACTGATGTTTCAGTTCATATTCTTGTGATTACCATTGGAGCAACGCATGGGGCTTTCCATCAACAGCAGGTCTCTGCAGATCCGTTTGTTGCTTCTTTCTGTTTGCTTTTAAAAGAGCCGTTAACAGTACAGCTTCTTTTTCAACTTTAGTTGTAATCATACAACTTTCTGATCTGCTTTATTTAACTATTTATTCATCTATTTAATTAAATACACTCAGTTAGGTATGGTTTTTTAAAGCGCTATGTTTTAAGACACCTTATTACTTACATTTAAACCATTTGTTTGTTAGGAGTGACAAATTTAGACTTTGGAATTTTAGACATTGTGTTATAGGGGTGTAACGATACACTAATCTCACGATACGGTACGATACACGATATTGAGGTCACGATAACGATACGATATTATAGCAGTATTTTTTTAACAACCTTGAATGAGGAACATATGACTGGAAAAAATTGTATTTTATTTGAAAGACACAAAATACAAAACAATGCTGTGCGTTTGCCCTATTGTTACAGTTTGTAATGCTTTATAACTGTTTAAGTTTTAAGCCAGGCCAACCATTTTCCACAAAATGAACTAAAAGTAAATGTCAGGTTTGCATTATGCATCTTCAGTTTCATACAAGTACTAATATTTTGCCACAAACTGAATAGTTTCTCTCATGTATGATTTGATTTTTTTCTTTTCCAGAAATTTAACAACTAAAGTTAAATAAATAAATAAAAGTAAATAAATACATACAAATTTACATCATGAAAAAGATGGATTCATGCTCACCTTATAAGTGTAAGAGATTTATTCTTGTTAAGAAGGTTATTTTGTTAATTCAGGGTTCATTATTTTATAAATATATTCTTTATATTCTGATGTAAATCAGGGACTATAATGACACTAGTCAGTGTATCTGTAGTGATTAGTCTGTTTTAGATTGGGCGGAGTGATACAGCACTAGGTGCTGTGTTGATGTTCTAAAATCCTACGCTGTTGAGCGGACATTAAAGTACACTCCAACTCGGAAGAAGTTTTCCCCGTGTTTATCCTACTCACGACCCGAAAAAGGTTTAATTTAATAAGGTACGGCTTAACTCTACACCAGACTTAAAAGTTCAGAGCTCAAAACCCCGCTAGAGTCCCGTGATCGGGACCGCAAAAAGGTACTACTTTCTTCTGAGCAGAGTAAGATTTTGGTCCGCGGGTCGAGTCGCGGTCGGCACGCGTGGTCGGATGCGCGTTACTAGTCAAAACAATAGATTAATATTAATAACCCAATATCGCGATACACCTTGTCACCTCCACGACACGTTTCGTGGCGTTTTTGTATCGCGAAATTTCGTGGCACGATATATTGTTACACCCCTATTGTGTTATGATAACAGAAATATCACACAGACAGCCCAATGCGTAATATTTTTGTGTGCTTTTTTATTAATGTTCAATTGTCTTGCCAAAAGCACAATCAAATACTGAGGATCAGCTTAATAAAAATACGAAACAGCAATTGATTCAGGAACTTCTGAAAAAAGTTCTGGCCCTGAAGGGTAGCATTCCTACATTATCATCAGCATTTCATCAAGGATGCGTCCATCAGAGACTTGTGTAGACTTGACATGGGGAAGAATCCCAGAATGCATTTGTGAGAAAAAAGTTCCCAATTAAACAGTTCCAACTGTGAAATACTACTGTTGTGTAATTGATTGTAGTTTTAAGATGTATTCATGGTCAAATATAATTCTTCTAACTTCAAATGTGTCTTTACTAAGATAAAACCCATTTAAAAAAAGCCCTCTGATGCTTTTGGAGGCCTTTTTTTGTCTCCTACTGAACATTATGTCACAGATTAAATAAATCCATCCATTCATTTCATATAGCCGCTTAATCCTATTCAGGGTCACGGGGGTCTACTAGATAGTATGGCGGCTTGGTGGTTATCACTGTTGTTTTACAGTAAGAAGATTCCAGGTTCAACTCCCGGCATGTTCTCCCTGTGCTTGCCTGGGTTTTCTCTAAGTACTCTGGCTTCCTCTCACAGTCCAAAAACAGGTCGATTGATCATTATAAATAGCCCCTGGGAGTGAGTGTGTGGCCCTGCAACAGACTGGTGACCTGTCCAGGGAGTTCTGCTTCCTGTCACCCGTTGTGCACTGGGATAAACTCCGGCAGAGCCTTGTGATCCAGCAGTGGCATCGTAATGCACTCCTATTCCAAGAGCAGAAAAATTTAACTCCAATACTCAAGTAAGATGCAAATCCAAACTTTGAATACTTGATACAGAGGAATTGCCCTTCACTGTACTATAAGTCGAAATCAGACTTTTTTCTGTTTTTGGTTTGCAGGTTTGAATTTTAATCCGGAATAAGCATAAAGTGCACATTCTTTAAAAAACATAATGTCATGTGGTATCAAAGAACCTAGACAACCTTGCCCGAGGTATTTATATTCATTCATATATTAACCATACATGCTTCAATCCTGTTCATAGTGGCAGGCGCTGCTGGAGCCGATCCCAGCTCCTCCTGAGTGAGATGCAGGTTACACCCTGGACAGGTCACCAGTCCATCGCAGACACATGAACATCAGGCATATCATTTTGCAGAAACAGAGACTAGTTCTTAAAAGACTAAGCTGGAAGAACTTAAAGAAGTCAGACCATCCAAATAAAAAGAAAATTCACATTCTCATTTTTGGCAGACTTGTGAAACAATGTAACTGTCAAGTTCACACATTTGAAAAGGGAAATGAATCACTGTCATTTCTTTGTAGATGTCCTTGAAGCGTTATATCTGTGGCCTTGTGTTCTCCAAAGATGTCAGATCGTACCGCCCCCTTTTAAGAACTTTATTACACCTAAGCTGACATTTACCATAAAAATATCTTGCCACTAAAGAGGATTCCCCTTGAGGCAGCAGTTTTCAAAAAGTCATTTTGATTCAAATGGCACAGGGAGAATTCGGATCACAGATATAGTTGACGTTATCCTAGCCCTGCAACAAAAAGTTACTTTTGCTTGCCCTTCAAGCCTCATGCAGCACGGCCCTACAGATTCTGATCTGGTGCCTGTTACACAGGCTGAATACTAATATTATTTAATCCATAATGTCATGTGGATTTAACCACCATCTTGCAAAGACTCATCCAAAGGGGACAAACTAAAAAAGCCTTTATCTACTTTTCAGAAAAGTTTCCCTATTAAACATGAAACACTTCATCGGTGGTGCTCACATAGAGAATTTATGGATAAATTAATAGGTGTCCAGGCAGCTGATCTCCCAACTGTGGGGTATTTCAAACCAAAGCTTGCTTTCTTACAAGAAGGAAAATTGAGTCTCTTATGGGTCGTGCCATACGGATTTCGCCTCTGTAATTGTAAATAGACACAGATAGAGCATATATCACATCAAGCCCTTTTCCCCTCGGTCCTCTACAATTCCTCATATGGCTGAATGTCCTGAAAAAGTTAGATATTATGAACAAAATCTAAATATATACTTACAGTTATGCTCAGAGGTTTAATGATTTTTGCTTTTATTTGCTTTTGGATTAATAAAGCAGATAAAACTTTTGGAGTTGATATCAAGGTCTTGTGTTTGCATTTGGAAACTAAAATGTACTGACGTCAAGAAATGAATTCAGTGTGATATAATAATTAAGAATGGAGACCATCATTAGGCTGATAAAATAACTTACATCTATCAGAGACATAGCAAAACCTTTAGGGGTGGCCAAATTAACAACTGGGTACATTTGGTACTTTCTTAAAATCAAAGGAGAGCTGGTGAAGTCAATTACATCAAGAGGCTTGAAGGACCACAGAAAACAACAAGAATGGAGTATTGCAGAATCATTTCAAGAATATTCTGGAAATCTGGATCTGCCAGTGGAATGGGCTAAGTCAGTGCTTCTCAAAGTGTGGGGCGCGCCCCACTGGTGGGGAACGGAGACATGTCAGGTGGGGCGCGACAAACGGGAGGAAATTTTCAATTTCATGCCTTTTTTACTATAAATGCTATTGACAATAAAGATAATTCACTAAACAAAACACACACACAAACATAGCAATAATTAATAGCTAAACCGTATTTTCGCAACCATTCGGCACGCCGTGTGGAAATTGTGGAAGTGTGGTATTTAAAAATAGAGCGGTAGCAAAACTTAGTTTGATTGTGCTTTATTTAAGTTATTACATTAATCAAACCCATCGAAATCTCCATCCTCCGTTTCTGATCAGCTGCGACGGGCAGAGCCCGCAGCTCTGGCCGCACTGATAGCCGAGTCATTTTCCTGCCGTACGGCCCCTCGGAAATGATGCCGGCTTTTGCAAAAGCCCGAACAACAGTCCAACCCAGCAGACACGTCAGCCCACGCATCTATTCTTTAACAATCCTTCAACAGTAAACGACGGAGCCCGCCGCCCGAGCGGCAGCCGACGCATCGGCTCCCGCTCGGGCGGCGGTTCCTCCGGTCTTCGGGCCCGTCTCTCCTTCTCAGTAGTCGCTCCGTCCGCTCCAGGCGCCCCGCCACGGAGCCTACACCGTAGGCTCTGCGTCGGTGTAACGCCGAACCATAAATCAGCCTTTACAATAATACTATGGGCGCATTGCGTCATTGGGCGTGCGGTACATTTAAAAATAAAAAAAGACGTTTATATCCGCCTAATAGTCCTAAAAATACGGTAAAAAGCATTAGGGGACCGGAGAAAAATGTACCCTGGAACTAAAGTGCAAAAACATCGATTGACGTTGGACTGTTAATTGCAGCGGGACAATAGCCTATTTGCAGCACCGGACAGAAAGCTTTAAACATCATTCTTCCCTTTGCCTTTTCATATCTCTGCAAGAAGCTTTTCAGCTGTTGCTTCTCTAACAAGTACAGATCCCAGCTCAACATTGAGCATGATTTGAGAGTGGCAGTTTCCAGCCTGCAACCCCGTTTTGAAAGGATGTTCAGTGCAAAACAGGCAACATTAGTAATGCAGGGAAAGTTAACTTGTTTATGTTTTTGCAAATTAAGTTATGATAGCACAACTGCACTTTTATTTTCTCTTTTTGAACTTTGTGTTATTTGTTGTTTTTGATTTTGATTCAGTATCAAATATGACTGATATACTTGGTGCTAGTAATTTCAATACATTTAAAATAATTTGAAGTAATTCGTCAAGATTTTTGTTGCGGCGACGGGGGCAAGTGGGGCTTGAAAATCCCCACTTGTTCAAAGTGGGGAATGACGAAAAAAGTTTGAGAACCACTGGGCTAAGTGGTGTAAAATACACATATAATGACAAATGAAATTTGAAATATTTTCATATCAACCTTCTCTGATGTTGGTTCGTATTCCACTTTGAATGAAGGAATGTGGAATTTCTGTGGTATTCTTAACTTCTTGATTGAGTGTTCAAGCTATTATTGTGGTTTAATTCAACGTTAACGAGGAGCATCTATAATGAAATGATAAGCGATGACCAAACTTGCAGTGGCATAATGATTTTAAAAAAACAAGTAAGTGGAAATGGCAGTTTCCTTTATTGATGAAAAAAGGCTTATTGTGTCAGTTTAATGGACTTTGCTGTAACATTTGCGCTAAAAGCTCCCAGAAATCAGCATTTGGCATGACACTGTGATGATGAAGGAAAACTAATGCACAGTATATTGTAGTAGATTTGTATTTGTGTCTCACATGAATGCAAATAGTTCCATCTAAAAGAAAATCTTGTTAATAAAAATATCATTAATGCTGTTAGAATTCATTGGTATTCATGAGCAGAAGGTCTTACAAGGTTCTCCCACAGAAACGTCTGCGGTCTGTGAAGAGGCCACTTCAGCAATGGTCATAAGAGGGCATCCTGCCTTAGCCTCACTCTGATTAGATCACATGTGCTTGCATTAATAAGAGACAAGCCTAAGCCAGGTACGGCCATCTCTGTCCTTTAGAGAAGGACGAGAACAAATGAAAACAAACAGTATTTTAATGAAAGGAGGCATCGGGTTGTCATGAAACCTCACAAAATTAACTATCTCACTGTCTTTCAGGTGAATTTTTGTTTGCTTTCCCTTTTGTAATTTTACACAGCTAAAAATCGTGCTTATAAAAGGCTGATTGGATTTTTTTTTTTTTAACCTGTGAAGATGTTCATGATGGGACTAAAGTGAAGAAAGTTTCTACCTCCCCCACAAAGGTCAGCTTCTAAATACATGAATGATTGTTTTATTGATTTTTCTGTGGACTACGTAAAACATTGAAAGTTATTGTTAAGGTAATTACTTTTGAAGTGTCTCTAACTTCAACGACAGTTCCCATGTTGATGAGTCTAGAAGGTCAAAATGCACTACATAGACAAGTTTTTAATTCATGAAAAAGCTAAAAGTTAAAATATTAACTGTTGCTTTTAGAGATGGTTCTATTAATGCTGGGTTTCTTTGAAAGCTTAGCTGCTAAAGTGCACTTCCACTTCAACGTACATCTGTGCTAATATCACTTTTGCTATTTATTCAGTTAAGTGCAAATTAGTAACTGCTTGAAACTCTTAATGTGAACTAACACCTTAATGTTGTAGGAGTACACCATTTAACAGAAATATTTAGGTGCGAGAAGGTGAACACCCACCGTTCTCACTGTCAG
Organism: Cololabis saira; assembly: GCF_033807715.1. Classification (NCBI taxonomy): domain Eukaryota; kingdom Metazoa; phylum Chordata; class Actinopteri; order Beloniformes; family Belonidae; genus Cololabis; species Cololabis saira. Next base: position 12,481,322 of record NC_084594.1, read on the forward strand.
CGCACCTCCCGGATCTTTAATGCTGTAATGCACAGCCTAGCATGAAGGAAAGGGAGAAACTTAAATGGCAGCTACACGGGTAAATGATTTTGGAATTGTCAATGGGGGTGTTTTGTAGTCTGGGAAGGTGGTTTATGTTGTAAATGTGTGTTTGAAATGTGCAGTGAGTGTAAATGTTGTAATAAATTAGGTTGATGGGCTAAAGGTATAAATATGGTGGTGATTGTAAATATAATATTTTTTATAGATAGATACAAGGAATTTGTTTTGGCGTAGTTGGTGCGATAGATGGATAGATTTAAACTCTTAAGTTCATTTCTCCTCTGGGTGGCTGAGGGTATAGGACTTGACTGGACTACATTGGACTGGACTAAACTGAACTGGTAATTATACCAGATTTATTTCTGCTTAAAGGAGCCGTGTGTAAGAAATGGCCAAAACTGGTACTGCAGTCACTTTCAAAATATTGTTGAGCGGCGTGTACCCTCCCCCTCCTCCCCCCGACCAGAGGTTGCCAGGTAGGCTGCAGAATGCAGCAGGAACGTAGGCTGCCATGGCTGCGATAATTAGAGCCGAGCTGGCAACCCGGATGCTGAAACAATACTGACTTGGTGATTGGGAGATAGGTGGAGGGTGGAGCTTCAGAAACAATACTGACTTGGTGATTGGGAGATAGGTGGAGGGTGGAGCTTCAGAAACAATACTGACTTGGTGATTGGGAGATAGGTGGAGGGTGGAGCTTCAGAAACAATACTGACTTGGTGATTGGGAGATAGGTGGAGGGTGGAGCTTCAGAAACAATACTGACTTGGTGATTGGGAGATAGGTGGAGGGTGGAGCTTCAGGCCAAAACAAAAAATGACAACATAAACATCAGTTGAGGGCTGCAACTCCTCTTTTTAAACTGGAATATCCTGGCTTGAGTGCTGTTGTCAGTGAAGTATTTGAAATGAACATGATTTTTAAATGTCTGTTGACATATCGGGGTCATTTTATGATTCGTTTTATTATTGCTCTTACATACAGCTCCTTTAACAATTTTTGAAGTGAATTTGGCTTGTCCTAGTTTGGATTGACTGGAAAATAAACCAGAAAGTACACCATCTCCTGCCGTACTAGAAAATATCCAGTAGTCTACATCTCACAATGCATGGGGTGACGGTTCCAGTCCCTCAAATTAGGTCCTGTTTCATGTATTGCCTTGAAGAAGTCAAATTTATGCAATCCGAAATAATGGAATCAGCTCTTGATTTTATGTTTCGCATAAAATGTCCCCAGGCTGCAAAAGAGCAACATTTTCCTAGAAAAAAGAGAATGATCAAGGCCCTTGTGTCCAAGACAAGCTTTGTTCTTGGATGTCTCATTCTTTAATTTCATAAGAAACTCTGGTATCACTTAAAGCTACAATTACTGTTTCAGGTCGGTTTTGGATGATGTTTCCAGTGTTTGCCACGTTCACCTAATTCCGCTCCAGCTATTGTATATCCTAAGCTGGCAGAGACTTTGTATGTGTGTGTATAAACAGACTCCTCAGACGACCATTGGGACCTGTTAGCTAGGAAACGCAATTAGATGAACTCTTTATTTTTATACAGTACTTCTTTTTGTAAGGCTCTGAATCTTTACTTTAGAGACTCAAAAAGACCACTTTTAACAATCATCACATTAACTTGTCAAGGAAACTGACGAGAGAGCATTTTAGAAATCTCACTCTGTCCAAAACTTGTGAACTGACAACATTAAATTAAAATCTCCATGCACTTCAGAACAAATTTAATTAATTTCAGAGTGATAAAGTAATGGGTGATGGTGATATACATAATTGCCATGATAAAATAATGAATATGTTTTATAACCGTTTTCTAAGAAGCAAAATAACTCATAAATGAATATTTACACTGGGTGAGTAAAAACCAGTAAACTGTTGGGGAAAAAATTGATCTGGCACATCAGACGGCAACAAACACTATTAAATGCTGACATGCTCTGTTCAAAGGTTTACAAAATTGTGTTACCTACTGTAAGAGTTAAAATTTGCAAATTTACTTGCAGGTAATCAAAGATTAGAGACTGAAACACTTTTTTGAGAAATCATTTGATTACAATGAGTTTAATGATTTTTGTTTTTCCTTTTCTTTGTTTCAAATCTGCACAATTACAACCCCCCAATGCAGCGATGCATATGGATATGAAGCCAGAACTTACACTTAAACTAGAAAAGTAACCAAGTGAAAGTTATTGGGTTTTTTTACCCGACAAACTAGTAAATAGGCATGCTGTGTAATTAAAAAAGTCTTAATATATACAAACTTATTTAAAAGTAAAAAGTTGGATTTTCTCTTGGTTTTAAGCACTTGATTTATTTTTATAATTCATAAATGCCACAGACTTATGTCACAGCTTTTGGTTTTTCACAGTTTTGGTTAGTTATGTTCCTGTTTTATTTTGAAAGCCCATGCCCTTGTGTTTAAGTTATGGCTCGACTTCCCTTCCCATCTTCCCTGATCGTCTGCACCTGTGTCTCATCAAGCCTTGTGTGTGTATCTTGTCTTTTCTTGTCTTTCCCTTGCTCCTTGCTCGTCTGTACTGTTCCTATCCGCCATGTGTCGTGTCAAGTTGTAGCTTATGGTCATGTTAAGCTCTTGTACTCTTTGGTTAATCCTGCTCAGCAGCGTTTTTGGTTTTTTAGTACACTAAATCACATTTTCTGTAACTCCTGCCTCTGCATCTCTCCTGCATCCGAGTCCTCCTGAACCAAATCACTGACTATAAATTATCAGTTTCATTTTTCTAAATTGAATTCATGGTGGTTTTCATGGTGTCCTTTCAATAGCTACTGTTAGGTGTATGATCCGTTTTATTAGGGCCCGAGCACTTACAGTGCGAAGGCCCTATTGTATCCGTAGAATTTTTTATTTTATTTTTTATCCTCGTTTTACTTCCGATGAAATGAGGGCCTTTTTGGCCCCCTAAACGTGCCCCAAAAGTCACCAAATTTTGCACGCAAGCCAGGCCTGGCGAAAAATGTCATATTTAATGGTTTGCATTAATGGGCATGGCCTAATGGCTCAACAGCGACCCCTAGAAAACTTTGTGCCTCAAGCCCCACAATGTGCGTCACGATCCTGCGACGATGCGCATTACTTTTCTCAGTCAAAAGCGTTACCGTGGCGACGATAGACGCCAAAAAGCGCGCCCCCCCTTCATCTAATTGGTCCATACAGATAAAACTTTGTGCCTCAAGCCCCACAAATGGTTTGACGTGCATGTATGGGCAAAAATATGTGCCACTAGAAACTGAATTTGAATAATTTATATTTGAATTTTAATTGCTCAACTTGAATAATTGCATTAAAAAACTGAATCTGAATCACATAATTTGAATTTGTATTGTTTAATTTGAATCATTGCATTGAGAAACTGAATCTACATTCAGTTCTCACAATTCAAATTCAGTTCTTGCAAAGTACTGTTGAACTGTACAGTCTGGCATAGTTTATGGCTTTTATACTGCAATTAGTTTTTTTCCACTGCCAATCACTTGAATATGGTGTATATACAGTGTTGAATCATACTTCTACTCATAACTTCTGCAACCTACGTTTCCTTAAGGCAACATGACTGAGGAAGGTCCCCCGCCTTCTCTATTATGCTGTCACTCATGATTCCACGTCCCTCTCTGTTGATGCCACGCCCCCTAAGATCTGATACTGAAAAAAAAACTTTTTGGACTTGATTTGGCTCCATAAACGTGTTATACATCAAAATGTGCGTCTCGATCCTGCGACGATGTGCATTACTTTTCTCAGTCAAAAGCATTACCGTGTCGACGATAGACGCCAAAAAGCATGCCCCCCCTTCATCTGATTGGTCCATATTTGATAGTTCCCCAAAAGTCACCAAATTTTGCACGCAAGCCAGGCCTGGCGAAAAATTTGATATTTAATGGTTTGCATTAATGGGCGTGGCCTAATGGCTCAACAGCGCCCCCTAGAAAACTTCGTGCCTCAAGCCCCACAATACAGTTTGATGTACATGCACGAAAATCGGTACACACCTGTATCATGTCGCAACTTAAAGAAAAGTCTCTTGGCGCCATGGCCGAAACCTAACAGGAAGTCGGCCATTTTTAATTAATCGTGTCATTTTGGTGTAATTTATGCCATTTCTTCAGCCGCTTCTTCGCCCGAACCCTAACGTGCACCCAGGTGTGTAATACATCAAAATGTGCGTCTCGATCCTGCAACGATGCGCATTACCTTTCTCAGTCAAAAGCGTTACCGTGGCGATGATAGATGCCAAAAAGCGCGCCCCCCCCCCCCCTCATCTGATTGGTCCATATTTGATAGTTCCTACTTTCTGCCATAACTTTTGAATGGTTTGAAATAAAGACTCGTGTCTGGTGTCATCGGACTAGGTTTTGAGTCCTTGAACATAATTGGTGAAAATTAGCCCCGCCCCTTCTTCTAATTGGTCGATATTTGATAGTTCCTATTTTCTGCCATAACGTTTGAATGGTTTGACATAGAGAGTCGTGAGCGGTGTCATCTGACTCGGTTTTGAGTACTTGACCTTCATTTGGCCTGAATTAGCCCCGCCCCTTCTTCTAATTGGTTGATATTTGTTAGATCCTATTTTCTGCCATAACGTTTGAATGGCTTGACATAGAGAGTCGTGGCTGGTGTCATTTTGACAGATTTTGTGGCACTGGTGGCCTTTCTTGAAAGTAGGTGGAGAAGACACTGGTATAGAGATAGAGAGAGAGAGAGAGGAGGACATGCATGACTTCTATAAATGGTGTGCGCTCCACCCACTGAGCTATCAAGGGTCCCTGCCTCAGACATCTTTGAATGGAATAACCATCATTACCTTGTGCTTATGGAGTCGTACTCAGGATTCAGATTGACCAGCTCAGCAGTTTATCTTCGAGCTACATCATCAACAAGCTGAAACAACACTTCTCAGTCCACGGCATTCCATAGAGGCTATATTCAGATAATGGCACTCAATACATAAGTCAGCCTTTCCAAGATTTTGCCACATTCCCGGGACTCTGTTCGTATGACAAGAAGTCCAGAGTACTCACAGTCCAATGGCCTCAGTGAGAGGGCTGTGAGGAGTGCTAAAATACTACTGGAGACAACTATGAGAGATGGAACTGATTCTACTTGAACCTGCTGCACATCTGCAACTTGCCCCGACAAAATCCTGGATTTGTCTGCACAAATAAATTTTGTCCGGACCAACTTGTACAGTCCTGCCCATCTGCAAAGAAGCCATCAGCAAAAGCAGCAACAAGCGTCAAGGCACAGCTCACAAAGAAATACATGGTGCAGAAACACAGCTATGATGCAACCAGCAAACCACTCGCTCCCTTGCCACCAAACCAAGTATTAAGACTCCAAACACGAATAAAGTGACATAACAAAAGTGCTGTGGTGAAGTCAGGGAGTGGAGAGCCCCGATCGTACGTGGTCAAAGGTGAAGGAAGATAGTATGGACGCAACAGACGTCACATTCTGCCACTGATGGAGCCACACCCTCCAAAGCACATCAGATTTGCAAATGTGCCGGATGTGCCACAACCAACTCCTGAGGCACAAATGGACAAAACACAAGTGGTTGAAGAAGCTGACAGTTCTGAGCACACCCCCCAGAGCCCTGTCAGAAAACAAAGTAATGCTGAACAAACTTCTGACAAGGTGTTACAACCAGAACCCTCAGGTCCTCAGGGTCACGCCTACGTTCTGTACCCAAAGTTGGAACCAAACACGGTGAGGCAGCATTCAGCTTTTATGCTCCTCACCTGTGGAACTAACTCCCAGAACACGTCAGGACTGTTGAAACGCTCAGTTGCTTTAAGTCAAGGTTAAAAACCTTTTTATTTTTCTGCTGCATTTCAGTAATCCACCACAAAGCACTACAACCTTTATTTCTTGCATCTTATTTGTTTCATTCTTTTTAACGTATGTCTGTCTGTTCATTTCTGCTTTCAAACTTTTTTTTTTAATAATTTCTAATACATTCGTTTTATCTTTATGTAAAGCACTTTCAATTGTCTTGTACATGAAATGTGTTACAGTTGGCTTACAAAACGAAGTTGAGTCATAAGACAAAAGCCCTGTTTGTGACGGGGCGCATACAGCCGTGCTAGCGATGACCTACCGATAACATAAGAAACTGAGAACAAATGTTGCCTGTGTAAATGGTAAAAGGTTTACACTTATATAGCACTTTCCAGCTGTACTCCTACAGCCCCAAAGCGCCTTACATTGTAGACATTCATCCACACACTAACTCTTTCGGACCAACGCTACCACTTTTTACTTATATATTTTTTAAGTGTATAACCATTTAAACCATTATGCATTTGTCAAAATCCATGTCTGTTTATTTAGTTTAAACGTTACATGTTATCAAAGCGCAAATGTTAGTCTTACCAGCATCTCATCTCGCCTTTGTATTTCTGCTGCCAAGCTGGCATTTAAATTGACATCTCCACTTCCGGGTCAACAGGAAATGACCCCAATTGTCTGACAGTTTCACTTATCAATTTTATTGCTGTTTATATATATAGAAAAATCCAGGTTAATTAACAAACACATAATAAAATAAAGAATGTAAATAAATTAAGGAAAACTTAAATGCGGCTCCTACATGCCATGTTGGCCAAAAAACATCCCATCTTTTCCAGTACCTCTCGTCTGCTCTTGAGTGTTTAACATCTAGTTTCTCATCCACATCTACCCATGACACTGTTAAGCTCAGTTCTTCAGATCTGGTCAAGCTTCAAAATCAAACTCCAAGTACATGTATGCAAATTAATGAAAACATTTGTTAACCTGAATGTTAAAAGAAAAAGAGACTCACTCAGCTAGCCTGCTCATGTATGCATTCATCTGGTTATTGCTGTTCATTACACCTTCAAGTCTAAGACTAACCTGTTGTTATTTCACTTTAAACAGTTGCAGTGACATTTCAGAAACTGTCAATGCAATGTGTTACTCTCAGCCACTGATTACAGCTAAGAAAGGGGGATGTATACTGCTTTCTATTGTGAATGTTTCCATGGTTGTCGGAGATGAGATTTAACATACTCTCGGGTGTTCAACATAGTGTGGTTGTTGCAACAAATCTGTGCTGTTACTACTGTTGAGAATAAACTGGGCAACGTTTATCCTGACTCCGGGTCAATGAACAGTGCAAGCCGCTGCAAAGCTGGTTGGTGCCTGCCTCCGCGCTGACATCACTGCATTAAAAATATCTATAATTTTTAATATTATCATTATTATAAAACCACTAACACAAAGTAATCATTTATGAAAATAATAATAATGTTAAACACAAGACATCAACCAAATCAAGATCAACAGAAGGGCAGGCACACAGGTACCATCTTCTGTGTGTGGACGGTGTGCGTTTTGTTTGGAATGTAGTTTGTTAAAACAGCATGTTTAGACGAGCGTGCTGGTGCCGTGAATATTTTTTAGACATTTTTCACTTCACGGAATAATTGGTAATAAATTTCAAATCAAGAATGAAACAATTAGTAATGATATCAGTCCCCCCACCCACACGCCACACTCCCAAACGCAGATGCACACCGACAAGAACTACAAGAAGTGATTTCTGTACCCTAACAATGAAATAATATGTGGCTGTTTCTGAGACAGCTACAGCGCTTGTAGGGGGGTAGAAAGCTGGGGGTTCTAGTGTTAACCTTTTAAACCTACTGTACAGCCAAGGGAAGTGAAAAATTGCCAAATCAGTTTCTCCTTTGTTGTCTTCATAATCTGTAATGTCCTTTTGCTATTATATGTCTTGGGTTGCTGTCACAGATTGCTGTGCCCAGTTGCTCAGCACGGGGACTTGCGTCTCCTGCGCTAACCTCAACAAATGGATGAGTTCCAGAGCCGAGAGCAGCACTCATTATGTCCTTTCTGAAAGATGCATTTTCCTTAGCCAATGACATTGCAATTGGTTGTTTTGCAGATGGGACAGCACACATTGGAATAATATACACTTATCAAAAGATAGTGTAAACCATTTTGCATGGATTTTGGTAGGGATCTTGAAAAGATAGCCAAACTTAAAAACATAATGCCAAAGATGAATTTTTCATTCATTTTTCACTTCCATTCACGGTAGATTACTATAATGGACTTCTTCATGCCTCCCCAATAAGAGTATTAAACAACTCTTCTAAAAAGCTGCAAAAAGAATACTGACAAACACCAGGAAGAGGGAACACATCACTCATATCCTTACAATGGCTTTGAGTTAAAAATCAGTCTGAGGCTGTTCTTATTGACTATAACTATTTTAATGGTCAGAACCAAAATCATATCAGAGAGCTGTTTTCTGCATATGAACGTGGAAGATGTCTTTGATCTGCAGGGAGTGGTCAGCCTCAAACCAAACAAGGTCAAATTGCTTTCACTCATTATTCTGCCCTCTGCTGGAATCGACCACCCGTGGAGCTTCAGGTTACTTCAAATGTAGCCAAATTAAAAGCCTTGCTTTTTGTAAAAAAGAAAAAGCACAAAAAACTTAATTAAAACACATTCATTCATTTACTTTCCAGGACTTTTACGAAACACATCTGCACCCTTTTTCTCATTGTACATTTCTAAACATTTTATGTGTTTTTTGCAGAGATATTTTAATCTGTATTCGGCATGCTCTTTTTAGTAATTCAATTTGCAAATGTTTTTATGTTCTTTTTCTATGTAACCTTTTGAAAAGCCCATTGAGTTGTCTGTGTAAGAAATGTCTTATTCAAATACATTTGTCTTTCCTGTTCTACTGGGCCTTCTTGTGAGTGTTTTTTATGTATTTGTCTTGCATGCATGTTTAAAATAACCTTGAGGCTCTTTATGATGAGTTTCATTCAAAATAAGTTAAACATAGAAGTGCCTTACATCCATTGTTTCAACCACCAATTGCATTTGGTGATCACGCATGCTATTTCCTCAGAGGTTGCAGTTGGGGATTTTTTTGAAGTGTGCAATTCCTTTGTATAAATTTCTGAAAAAGCCCACTGTCACCGCACAGTACAAAGGAGAGAAGCTTAAAAGGCTGTTAGAGCAGGGATGGACTGGACACCTTGACACAGTGTCTGTGGTGCTGATGTCGCACACTGGGAGCAAGTGCTGATGTGAAAATTGAAGCTGTTGGACTTCACAAGGCCATCACAGAACGGAGCTTCAAATTTCTCACCGGTGTGATCCACAAAGTATTGGGGCAGATGGAGCCAGCCAATTGGATGCTGCGAGCCAAAGAAACAGACCTAATCACTGCAGTTCGGCTCATTCAAAGTGCCTCCTCTTGCATAGAGGATCTCACTTCAGATGCAGAATTTCTGGATGCAGGTGATGGCTCCGACACGCCTGCTCCTCCAAAACGTCAGCGGCAGGCCACCAGGACATGGACATGACTACATGGTGAGAGAAAACCTTGGGCAGCGCAAAGTGGACATTCAACAAGAGTGCAAGCCGCTGTTTTTTGGCATCATCGACTCTATTCTGAGTGAAATGGCTGCACGTTTCAGCGAAAGGGAAAGGGAACTATATGGCAGCTTTGGATCCCACCACTGTGAATTTCCTTCAGGCCGAGAAAGTGAAACCACTACTGGATTTAACAAACACAGATATGGTTGAGGCACAGTTCACAGTTGCACTGCAGTTTGCAGGTGCACAGGCCAGAGCAAAAAAAGGAACTTTGAAGTACCTTGTTGCAAAGGAGTCCAGGGTATTAAGTGCCATGCTAGCGGTAATGACAACATTCAAACACACACTAACATTAGGGGCATCAACTGCTACATGTGAAAATGAATTTGCCAAATTAAAGAATATATTTACTGAGCACAACGTGTTGCATCGGCAGAAGGCCCATCTCATCTAGCCGACCTTTGAGAACGACCTCAGTCGGAAATTCAAAGATGAATGGAAGGAGATGCTGTTAAGGAGGTTCCACTCGTCAGGAAAGAGGAGATTGCAACTTCACTGAAGGTAAGAGCTGGTTATTTTATCATTTGTATTGTTGCTACTGTTTGTGAGCAATGTGATCATTGATCATATGTTGTTGGATATGTTAAATCAGCGCCTCTGATCTATGGAGTCTGTTTTGATGTTGCTCTGTTATGTTCTGACATGTCACCGCCCCCCCTCGGTTTTCAGCTGCATACAGATTCCACAAACCAGGAACCGTCTTCCAGTGGGGTCCTCTTTCATCTTCCAAATTTTTCAGGAATTGTTGCATGGCAGTGTGACAAAAAGTAACATTTTTGTATTTAAGATTTTTAGAAAGATAACATGAGAGAATATCATAGCGGGAAAGGGGTTCCAGCTAATTTGTTGACGTGAACACAATGGCACTGATTTTCTTTTTTTTTATTTGTTTCCTGTATTCTGTTTATACTGGTCTTAACATATATACATCCAATAGATCAACTTTTGAAAACATACTGTACAGTAAAACTAATTTAACTACATTCAGCTTGCTAATAAAGCATTCATTCACGCCCTATTTCCCCCCTTCTCTGTCATGTTTGTGTCAACATTTCGTAAATATCCTTCCCAGAGGTATGACAATGAGAAAGTATTTCAGCACCTCAGAATAATACCCTTGACAGAGATATAAAAACTAACAGAATAATTATATGAGATTCTTTGTTGAGGGTTGCCAAGCATTACCATAATAATAGAAATGTAATTAGTAATAACACCTAGAAAGTGGAAGCAGGCACAAGGGTTAGCGACATTCTAATTTCCCCTTTTTTTAACCAGTGATTAGACAATTTGTGGTTTTGCAAGGCTTGATGTGGCTCTGAATGAGCTTTTATAGCTTTGTCGAATGAAATAATGTGAACCGCCTAGCTGGGTATTTTTGTACATGGTGGAATTATGGGTTTATTGAAGCTGTATAATTGCATTTTATTGTTTCAGTTTCTTTCTTTCACCTCTCCCTTTCTCTTGTGGCTCAAACCCCATCCACCCTCAGAGGATAAGTCCTTTTGATTTCTATTTTACTTCTGTGTAGCAAATATGATCTCCTTTCATAATGCAAATCAATTTAATCCGGCTAAAACCTGCAGAGAGCAAGTGAGGGAGACTTGGAGATGAATTAGAAAAAAGATAAAAAGGAAAGACAACAAAATGCATTTAGAATGAAGCCTTAGCTTTTCTCCGAATCTAATTTCAAACTTTTATTTTTTTATTTTTCCAGTTTGGCCTTTTCCTCCAAGAACCATTCAGGTTGATTTAGTTTGACACCTACTTTGCCCTTAAACAATTATGCTTCTCTCCCAATGTCGGAGGTTGAGAGACAGATGGAGCTTTGGATAAACTGTCTCAGTGATTACCCTCTGTGTCTTGTACAGTAAGTCAACATTATAAATCTCAGTAGAGATGGTGAAGCAGTATCAGCCAACTCTAAAAGCCAATTACTTTCTCAATGACCTGGCTCATGTAATATTTACAACATATACTGGATTTTACTTACTTCAAGTCTATGAAACAGTGTTTGGGGGGAATAAATAAATAAATATATAACTACTTTACATTTTCATTTAACTCCTCTGTGGCAAAACATGTTTACAGCCACTTGGAGATAAGACATGTTTTTGCCATTTTATTATATAAATTCTTCAAGATGCTTTGCACATTTTGCATACCAAGAATATCCTTTAAAAAAGAAATCTTTTTGAAATCGGTTTAATGTTTATTTGATGAAGACCACACAGTCTGACATGTTTACCAATACAATTTGTTATGAATTAATGGTTGTCCCCCCCCCCAATTTTTTTAAATGAATACCCTTTCCTTGAATTCTGTTTCCAAAGAATTTAGAGCCTACCATCTATATGATGGAGACAAAACATTGATGCAAATATGTGGACATGACACTAATTTCCATTCATTGAATATAGCCTTAACCCAAACCAGAACCCTAGAAACTACAATCTGCCTCATAAAGGCCAGGCTTTTGTCCCCACAAGGACAAATGATCCCAACAAGGGCTGTCATTATACCAAAAAATGTAATAATGAAGTAACACAAATATGAACTAATACATACACACGTACACGTACAATGAATGCCATTGGCAAGGTTATTACTCGAGTCTCGGGTGCCTTTACAATCCCCTTTTGTTATCTACTTTTTGATCTGTTCTCTTTTTGTATGAAAAATAATGAGGACATCATTACAAATGCTTCAAATAAATCCAGTATCGTTGTCATGAGTGTAGGAGGATTTGTATTCTCGATGAATGAAATAAAACAGGCTAAATGTGCCGTTATATTCTACTTTATGTGGAAATTTGGAATTCATGCAAAAAAAAAAAACAAAGGTGCAACAGCACTATAGACGTAAACCTTTAAATTACTGTGGAAACACAAATAAATCAATAAAGACCAGAAAATAGAACAAATAACTATCAAGACTGTCACAAGCGTCACAAATGGACATTTACAGTGTTGCAAACAACTGAACCGTTGAAAAATCCAGTTGTCTTATCTGCCCATTGTGTCTTTTTTGATACTTTTCAGTCTATGTTGATCAAAAATTCAACTTGGCCTATAAAATTCCAAGTGGTTTATCACTGGTATATAGAGTAAATCAGTGATTCTCAACGGGGCGTCTACGTCTTGCGTCTTGCAAGGGGTCCGTGGGTCTGTGATAATAAAATATATATTTAAAAAAAAGACCTTCTGACATTTATAGAGATAGATTGTTATTTTACTCAAATAGTAAAGACCTATTATCTAGTCTTTAGTCTTTATCCAAGACCTTTATCTACCTAAACTACTGAGGGAAACATTTTACTCTTTACAAGTGTAATTCTTTGTATTTTAATAAGAAATCTTGCACCCATGTTGAAGTTACTGTATGACACTGTTAATACGAATGTAACATGATCTGCATCCTTTTCAAATTATGAGCCCACTAGTGTTTCAGTGGGCATACAGCCTTTCATTCCTTTAAAATTGTGAAAATATTTGCAGGAAGCTGTTGGTCTCATTAACTTGCGAAGTTCAAGTTAGCGCTTGCAATTGCAATAATGAAAAAGAAAAGAAAAATAAAAGACTACTTGTTCCAGGGGTGGCCGACTGAGCCACCGGAAAAGAAAAGAAAACAGAAGGCAGAGATACTTTACAAAGAAGAATACATCATGTTGGGATTAACAGCAACTGATTCGGACCTTCAGGTGCCTCTGTGTTTTTACAGTTACAATCCAACCTCAGATACCACGTAATTTGGAGGAGCTAGAACAGTTTGCCTTAAAGAATGGGTTATTAGAGAAATGTGGAAACATTTTAGGAACCAATTACCATAAGATATAACTTTTAGTTGTTATTCCCAAGGTTAGACTATTGAACATTAATTTTCAGAGAGACTTATTTTAACTATTAACATGTTTACTCATTTATTTATTTGTATATTTTAATTAATTGAACATATTTGCAAAATATCTTAATTCAGAATAACATCAACACTCTTTCCTAGTCATTTTCGTTTTTTTCTGCTTTTGTAAATGGGGCTGATACTTCCGACCATAGATATTTGAGCAAAGATTTGTTGACCTAATGCAATTATTTTCATCTCTTCCCAGACATTTTTATCAAAAAGATGGTTAAACACATTTTTGGATTTATATTTATCACAAAAATGGTTGTGATGTCCAACAAAGGCAGGAAACAATGAGGGTGTTGCAGCTGAGTGCCCTAACAACATCTGCTAAATAGCTCACTCTGATGCTGATGTCAACAAAATGATGCACACGCCTGTCCCACATTCACTCACACAGATGGCTGTGGCTGACCAACAGGTACACCCGAGGGTATAGTTTCACATGGCTAAGACATCTGTTTCAGAGTGCTCGCTGCCTCGACAAAAGAAGGGCGTCCCCAGTGGAATACTATTAATATGCAATATGTATTCACTATAAAATAACTCATTCCTACTGAACATTGAAAGTGAGATACAATTTTTGAGCTAGCTTTAAATCAACTTTGCTTCTACTTTTTCAGTGGAAATGAAAGTGAACAAAAATAAAGTCCTTTCAAAATATTTCCACAGCATTGCTTTCCAAGTATTTGAGGCTTTGAGGCTGATAGCTGCGATGTTTGTTGCAGTATCACTTGATTTGTGTAGCTTGTTCAGTCACTAAGGAGGCACTAAAAAACACATATTCAGAGTTTTCAGATAAAAGTCAATCTAAGTTTAAGTGTCATTCAGGCACATCAGGAGAAATTACTATTCAACTTTAAGATGTGGCTATTGCTGTGTTGGATGTGGACGTTGCATCAGTGGCTGTTGTGGATAGTTTTTGTTTCTTGTCTTTAGTCCAGAGTAAATTTAATTAGGCATTATTCACACAACTAGCAGTATTTGCATTCTGCCGAGTGAACTGGTAGCACGGGAAAGCACATATGTTATACAACTAATTACCAGTGTTTGTACATCATTAATTTTTGTTAAAGCCAATGCCAAGTGTGTGTGTGTGTGTGTGTGTGTGTGTGTGTGTGTGTGTGTGTGTGTGTGTGTGTGTGTGTGTGTGTGTGTGCATGCATGCATGCACCAACAAATCAGATCAACAATCTATTCCCCTATTACACATATCCAGAGATTTAAAAAAGAATATTTTGTTTCAGAGAGGTAAAAATAAAAAGTTGAACTGGGATAAATGTTTTCCAATTTAAACACATTGTCTGGGTAAATTTCGAATAATGAGGAGTAGGAACGGATACTGAGCCTGAAAGAGTGGAGCTCTTCAACACAGCATGGCTGTAAGTAATATGCTTGTCAGAGCAAAAGAGCTGTTTAAATTATGAACAAGTACTGACCATTAACATTAACTGCATGGTTCATTATTCAGTACACTCCATATAATTTTATTAATTTCAAATGACCTAGGGAATGCATATAGTGTGGCTATGCACATGTAGCATGGCTAAGATTATATACACACACACATATATATATATATATATATATATATATATGTCTACACTACTACTACTACTACTAATAATAATAATAATAGTAATAGTGAAATCTGATTTTCAGCTACTTTCTGCACTGCAAAAACTACCTCTAATTATAGTTTATGTAGGCAACTGACCACTTACACATTGGCAGTGTATCAATAGTTTACTACTGTTCTCAAACTGTAGAAGCTGTTGCTTTATAATGCAAATGGATTTTTTATGGCGTGCTGATGGATCATCTGCCACAGAGTAGGAATTCATTGCAGTATGACAGCCAAGGTATAACCAAGATTAAATCCTTTGAATAATTACATTGCACGCCTGACTTTATGAAACTGTGCCAGCTCAGTCTTTTTCTGCAACAGCGACTCAGAAACTTACCACCAGCATTTGGTTCCCTTGCTACTGTATGTGCATGGGAATGTGATTGCAGTGATAAGGGCAAATAAGTGCTATTGACAAATCAGGATAATTGCTTCTTGTTACAAGTAAGCCCCACCACCACTGTTTTGCCATCTATGTGTTGTTTTTTTCCTTTAAGTTACTTTTGTCTTTCCCCAATGATAATTTCACCTTGTTCAAAAGATCTGCTGCAAATTAACATTTGGGACTTGGACAAAAACATAAATAAAAAAGGTCATTAGAGTATGATCAAGTAGCACAGTGGGAAGAAGCAACTTGCACAATTTGTGTCCCTGGCTACTTTGCCTTTGTTTTTTGCATTTTATTGATGTGTAAAAATGTGATTTATCACAACAAAGTTCCTTGGCAGTCTGGCTCTTTGTGCCACAGTGCCCATGGTTCTCTCAGGAGAGCTTTACCTGGCATGCAGCCACTCTATTTCCCTCCCTCCCTCCCTTTCCCTGTTTTTATGGTTCTGTGGCACAGAGCTAATTTCTGTCAATCTCTGAAAAGCACTCAGTTACACTCTGAAATGGGTCTCCAAAGGGGTCATAAGGGAGGGACTTTCTAGTTGATGAGATGCTCTGCTATGTCACAGCATTTGGGACTAGACCCCCTAATGTTCACGATTTCAACAATTAAGTTAACACATTCTACTCTTTTCATAGCATCAGCACAGTAATGACAGACAAGTGAGGAGGTAACATAATAAAGATGTTGTGTTTAGCTGAAGTTAGAACATTGGATGTGTAAAAAGTGGCTGGTCCCAAAAGCAGGAGTCAGGAGTTTTCATAGTTTATTTTGGAAGGAAAAGTTGCAAGTTCTGAGAGAGCATCAAACCAGAGAGGAGTTAGAGAGGAGTCATTGACTAGAACTTTAAAGCTTCTTTCATGATATGTGAGCAGAACAAATTTGTACATAATTTATTTGCAGAGTTGAATTTGTTAGGAGTTCTGAACTTTTTATTTGTACAAACAAAACTCGCTCCCGCCTCTGACCATTGGTTAAGTTTGTAAAAATAAGGGGTGCACATAAATATTACTTGTCATTATCAGACTAATGAAAGTTAACATTAAAAGGTCTCTTAGTTTCACGATATGGCGATGCCGGTTATACAAAATGTTTTAAACACGGGAATAAATAAACAATATCACACATTTATCGTAGTGATGGTTTTCACATATTCAACTTTTAGATTCTGTTTCAATGATGTCAATGGGTTAACTAAATCAAATTGATATGCTATCTGTTCAGGAGCAGCAGGGAGATGGTGAAGGAGCACTCATGAGCTAAAACAGAAAAACACAAGTAAATAAATAAAAAATGATGTGAATAAATAAATTATATTGTGAAAGTTATTTTTGTCTTTTTATTGATTTCACTTCACTTCAATTCAAAATACTTCAATAATCCCCACAGGAAGTTGTTGCTGCAGTCATTTAAGGTTCTTGAAAGAGCAATTGTACACTGCAAAACATATTTCTAAGAAAGTAAAACAGCCTTGTTTCAGACTATTTTGGACAATTCTGCTCAATTTAAGAATTTGAGTCAAGAACATTTTTCTTAGCCCATTGGCAGATTTATTTTTGCTTTAAAATAAGACAATGAACATGAAATGTAGGAATATTAGTGTAGCAGGGTGCAGGATTGGGGCGTGTTCTGCAGGGGAGAGAGGGAGTGCGGGGGAGTGGTGCACAGGTGACGCGGCTGGAACAGCTGATGGTGCACAGGTGTGCCTAATTCATGCTCTGTGTATTTCAGTAGTGTGCGGGCCCTGGAGACGGAGAGGAATGACACAGAGCGAGGGAGTGTACGGATACACGTTGCGGTCTGTGTGTAAATAAAAGATAAGAATTTCTCCACGAAACCCTGTGTCCTCTTTCCCTGTCGGTTGACCCTCAGTAGCGCGAGATTGCTACAATTAGGCTTATTTCTAGAGGGGGTGTTTTTGCATTGTACAGGTTTATAGCTGTGGGCAAGAAGGATTTTCTGTAGCGGTTTATATTACTGTACAACAGATCTGAAGATTCCTCTGACTGAAGACACTCAGCTGCGGAATCACTCAGCTGAGGTGTAAAACGGATGCTTAGGGTTCCTCGTGATCTTCTTCACACAATCAGTTCGAGATGCTTGAGAAAAGGTTCCCAGAACAGAGCCAGCTTTGAGAGTAAGTATGTTCAGGTTCTATAAGTCACTGATCTGATGCTGCTCCCCCAACAGATGACAGAGATTTGATGCCTTGAACATCTGCTAGAACACCTTGTCAAGAAGATTTTAAACTCTCATTTAAGAAAGAGCTTCAATAGTTTAACAATACATGTGATTGCACTCTCCACAACAGACTTATAGAAAATATTCCTATATCTTGCTGCAAACGCTGAAGGACGTAAGCTTTCTCACAAACAGCATCAGTGTTGTATCTCCATTCCAGTCTGTTGTCTAGGTGAACACAGAGGTATTTATAATCCTCCACCATCTCCATTTCTTCTCCCATGATGGAAAAACTGTTCAACTTTATCCTGGCTCTCTTAAAATCCACAATCATCTCCTTTGACTTGTTCACATTCAAGATGGGATGATTGCTTCCACACTATGCCCTAAAGCAGTACACCAGTACTCTGTACTCAGCTTCTTGTCCATCACTGATACACCCCCAAAGTGCAGAGTCATCTGAATATTCTGCAGATGACAGAACTCCAACTTGAACTGGATGTGGAGTGTGAAGAGGAATGGTAATAGTATAGTCCCTTGTGGTGCACCTCTGCTGCTGACCACCTGCTCAGACACAGCATTCAGTCCCACAAATTGTGGTCTGTTAATTGGGTTGTTTATTGCTATTGTTTGTTATTATTGTCAATTGGCTAACTTATCAGGTCCAAAAAAAAAGACTGCAAAGTTGCTGAGGCCTTAGATAAACTACAATTAAAGAAATTGATGTGGCATAAACTTTATTCCTACCCATGGCTTCTTAAACTGTTAAAACAATACATTACCCGATTGCCAGTAATACAAAAAATAATACAGTATATCAAGTATAATCCTACCTTCAGAGTTTGCTGTTGACCCCCGTGGAGGTATGTTGCACGCTAGCTTATGATTCCTGACAAAGAAGTCTCTCCAATTAAAGAGGCAATGCAGTCGTCTGCAGTAGAGAGTTTACCCCAGAATGCCTCCACTATAATTGCAGGAATATTTGGTTAGATAGAGAAATGTAAAACTTTTTTTTTTTTTCTGCATCATTGGTTATATCAAACCATTTTCACTTCACTTTTTGAATGCTTCACTGGACACAAGACACAGCATTAACTGCATTACTCATCTCTTTCCAGGCCCATGCCTTGCCAATTCCTGTCAAACCCACATTAAGAAGGCACAATATTTTTTTATTTGCTCCTCTTCAGTTAAAATAATCTGTCTGAATTATTTTTTTTTCCTTTCTTTTAAACTGCCCCATGTCTACAGGTGCACATACAGGATGATAATCCCCAATTACATATTATCCTCCTTGCAGTGTTCGCTGGGTGAGATTTATGCTTATTAATGAGCAGCCAGAGCACGCTCCCTGTTTGCAATTGATTGCTATTCATTGACATACACAGGTTCTAACACTTAAATCGAAGTTTTATGTGGCATTGGTGAACCCAGAGTAGGTTTTCAGTAAGGAAGGGATTTATGTACAAATCTATTCATTCATCCATTATCTATACTATAGCCTCCTCAGTCAGTACGGTCAGGAGGAACTGCTGGAGTTTATCTCATCTTTGTCTTCGGCCAAAAAGCCTGGGTATACGCAGGACAGGCCCCCAAGTTATTGCAGTGCCACGTATGCACTCACCCCAGTGCGCAATGTAGAATCACCAATTTAATTGGCATACATGTGTTTGGACTGTTGGAGAAAGTCAGAGTTTCTGGAGAAAACCCGCACGTACATGAGGAGAACGTGCGAACTCCACAAAGAGACCCCTGCTGGCCTCTGAACCAGGAACTTTCTTGCTGTGCGATAACAGCGATACCTACCAAGTGACTGTGATGCCCCCTGCAAATCTGCTCAGAGGTTAAAAAAGATTTCATGAAAATGGTGGAGAGTAACTGGCCTGGTGGCTGAAATTATCTGGTAAAGAATGGAAGGTAGACCAGGGTTCTAATATACGTGGTTAAATCCTAAAGCGTCTCAGGCGTGCCCTCTTATCTGCGGATGAGTTCATGTTCATTCACACACTCACACATGGGAAGCAGAGAACAAGCTGAGGCTCCTGGGAAGAGCTCAACACAAATCTCCTGACTTTTGTTCAGTTGGTTCAATAACAAGAAAACAGTTTAGGATGGGTTTTAAAGACATCAAAATGTACATTTTTAAATACTGTTTCAGGAGTTTCAATTCATGAGAAACACAAAATAAGGGGAATATGTTTTTTTGAAAAAAATAGTGTGACTGAGACGGACGGACGGACGGACGGACGGACGGACAGACAGACTCATAAATCGCTGACATCCATGGCTGTGTGATGTACTGTACTGACACCAAACAATTCTCCCTATGTAGATCTGGAAAACATTCAGATATAGAAGTATATTATAGTTTCAGCAGGCCTGCACACATGCTGTCATTCTTCTACTGTCACATCTTCTACCAGCTCACTGGGTTTATGATCTTTACATAATCTCTAACACAGACAATACTTTTGTTGTTCTTTTTATTAGGGCCCGAGCACTGACAGTGCGAAGGCCCTACTGTATCTGTAGACATTTTTTTTTTCTTTCTTCCGACGAAATGAGGGCCTTTTTGCCCCCCTAAACGTGCCCCAAAAGTCACCAAATTTTGCACGCAAGCCAGGCCTGGCAAAAAATGTGATATTTAATGGTTTGCATTAATGGGCGTGGCCTAATGACTCAACAGCGCCCCCTAGAAAACTTTGTGCTTCAAGCCCCACAATACGGGTTGACGTACATGCACGAAAATCGGTACACACCTCTATCATGTCGCAACTTAAAGAAAAATCTCTTGGCGCCAACGCCGAAACCGAACAGGAAGTCGGCCATTTTCAATTAATCATGTAATTTTGGCACAATTTATGCCATTTCTTCAGGTGCTTCTTCGCCCGAACAGTAACTTGCACCCAGGTGTGTTATACATCAAAACGTACGTCTCCATCCTGTGACGATGGGCATTACTTTTCTCAGTCAAAAGTGTTATCGTGGCGACAATAGACGCCAAAAAGTGCGCCCCCCCTTTATCTGATTGGTCCATATTTGATAGTTCCTACTTTCTGCCATAACTTTTGAATTGTCGTTGGTGGTGTCATCGGACTCGGTTTTGAGTCCTTGAACATAATTGGTGCAAATTAACCCGGCCTTTCTTGTGATTGGTCGATATTTGATAGATCCTATTTTCTGCCATAACCTTTGAATGGTTAGACATAGAGAGTCGTGGGTGGTGTCACCGGACTCGGTTTTGACTCATTCACCTTAATTGGTGCAAATTAGCCCCGCCCCTTCTTCTGATTGGTCGATATGTGATAGTTCCTATTTTCTGCCATAACTTTTGATTGGTTTGATATAGAGAGTCGTGGGTGGTGTCATCGGACTTGGTTTTGGGTCCTTGACTTTTATTGGTGAAAATTGCACGCGCGAGGGTCCATTCATTGCTGCTTGCAGTTTTAATTTGTACTTGTTTTGGTATAACAACACTCATTTATCAGCTCCAGTGCAACCATGTCTAGCTGAATTTGTTTGATTTCAGTTTGTATCCCCCTGCCCTCAGTTTTACAAGTTTTACTTTGCCTAAAGTATGCCCAAATTAATATGCAGCAAGAAAGAAGTCTTGTAAGAAAATGCAGGTGGGGTAGTGGATTGGGAGCAATTTATCCGTTTGTAATATTGCCATTTTGGTTCACATTAAGCTGTGTTAAAGCTTCGGGTCAGGTCTGGTTGGAGAGGTCCCAACCTGCACCTCAATGCATTTCCGACGGTGCTGCAGACTCATTACTGTCTCAGCTCATGCGCAAATGCTCAGCTTAGATCTGGGGGTTTTTTTCATAGAGGAAACAGCAGATCTCACAGTAGAAATTGCTAAAGAGCAACATAATCATATTCCATCAGCAGATAGTATGCTTTATAATAACCACGGAAACGCATTTTGTTTTCTGTATCCAAAAAAATGACGAATTCAAAAGGAATTTAATGTCAACATGCGTTCCATCTGCAATATCTGTCCTGAAGATAACATTTTTTAAAAAGGGAGCCACGACCTCACAACTGTTTGCTACAATTTATTTTACTTCAGAATCTTACTTGGTTTTTAATCTTATTCTCTCTGAATGCCAAAAGATCATAGTCTTTGAGAATAAGTTCTCCTTTTTGTCAAGAATGTTAACAAAATACTCTCCAAAATAGGTTTATCATATAACATATGATGATTTATAAAATATATTATTGTTCAATTATGCATGCAATCAGGTGAGTCCTTAAGTTTTTCATTTAGTGTCTGTAAAAGTCTTACAAAAAGAAAAAGGAAAATGGAGATAGAAACAATAACAGTAATAATTATGATAATAACAAGTAAGGAATTATAATAAGTATACAATTGAGGACAAATTAAAAGCTGGGGATGTCATTCTGACAACATAAAATCAAAGGACAGAAGATGGACGATGAAACGCTGGGACCCGTCACAAAAAAGAAATACTAAAAAAAAAAAAAAGGTCAGCTTTACAAATATTATATCCCAAAATGATGGCAAATACTGACCAAGTTACGGCAATGCATACAGAGGGGAGGTTTTCTCGGCAAAACTATAAAAGTTACCTTTCACCTCAACTAGCCCTGCCAAACAAACTTTCACCCTGTCGCAAGCAAATGCATCAAAAATGTATCCGGCCACAATCTCTTCCTCGAGATCACATGTGTCAAAGTCAAGGCTGCAGGCCAAATCCGGCCTGCCATAACAATTTATGTGGCCCTGTAGAGATTAAAAGTCATAATTGTCTAATCAAAGCAGCCGCTGTCCATCATGCAGCAACCTTAAGTACTACCACAACTGGCCCTTTGACGTCATTGATGTCGCCCAAAATGACACCCCTGCTCTAGATACTGTTACGTAGGGCTGAAACGATTCCTCAAATAATTCGAGTAATTCGATTACAAAAAATGATCGAGGAATTTTCTCTGCCTCGAGGAATCGTTTAATTTATTTATTTATTTATTTTTTCGTTTAATTTCACCAGCTCAAAGCCTCGTATTACGCCCGGACCACATTTAATGCGACACAACGCGCTGACGCTGTGCCATACATCCATGCGCTTCGCACGTTAAAGGGGGGAGAAAGAGGCAGCGGGTATGTTTGGTTTTAGTAACATGCCGTGCTCAGGCAGTCTGCAATGGCCCAGAGGGGAGACACATGTAGTTCAAACTTTTATTTTTAATCCACGCTATATTCTTCTGGTCCGTTCTCCTAATGTTCCCCCTCTAAAGCCAAAATTATTGTTCCGCGTTAAATCGACGCAGAGCCTACGGTGCTCTCCGGCGAGGGCGGAGAGCGGCGGACCGGCTGGCGGTGCTGCGCGCCGTGCAGGCTCTCCACGGCTACGCCGTAGCCTACGGCGTAGGGTACATAGCGACGCGCACCCATTCTGCGTTGTTGTAACGCGGAACCATAAATCAGCCTTTACCCGGTATATAAACCTGTGTTCCCGCTACAGTTTTAACTAAAAGAAAAGGCAGAAAATGTCAGAAAAATAAAAACGTAATGAAGCTAACTGGGTAGTTTTCATTTAATTTTATCTCTGTCGTCATTCATGGATAAAACAAGCAGCACTAGTGCCTAATGTGCTCCAATACAGCAGGGCTCATCATTTTATTTTGAACACTGCCAAAACTCTAACTTAAAACTTAACTACAACTTAAAATTTGCTTGACACAAATGAAAGTTCAATTGAAACACGTGGGAAAACACCTAACATTTTAAGTTATGTGTGTTATCAGGTGTAATGGCATTTTTAGGTTAGAAATAAGAACATTTCTTGGTAAGATCCTTAGTTTTTTGAGTGAAGGCAGTGAATTTGGTCAACTGGTGTAAGTTCAGGGTTTTTAAATGCACAGCCATGAACCTACTGTATTATATAATTTAGTCTTGATGTCAATTAACATCTAACATCTTATGTATATTTATAATTGCTCTTTAACTAAACAAATATATGTTTTATCCGATTACTCGATTAATCGATGGAATTTTCAGTAGAATACTCGATTACTAAAATATTCGATAGCTGCAGCCCTACTGTTACGGCTATTGCCGTGTTCTGTGGATTTGGCATAGAGTGAGTGTACGGTGTGAGTGTGTGACAGTTTGCAGGTTGCCCTGCAGGTGGACGTGATTGCTGCATGCAGTCCACCTGAGCTGGATGAGGCTGATTGCTGCTGGGAGGAGTCATCGGCAAATCCACCAATGAGAAGGGATTTCTGGACCCATCAGACTAGAACTCATATACAGCATTCAGTTCTCAAAAATGTGGAGTTTGAAGTGGTCATGCCCATTTTCACCCATCTAATTGTAATGTCTGTTATCTCTGGATTACTTTTGTATAATCCCAGCACAATCCACACAGACGGTAACAATTTCATAACAAAAAAGACTGCGAATTACAAAAAAATTAGCAGCTCAAGTGTGTTTTGACTGGTTGAATTACTGGACGCTTGATGATGGGTAGAGCTAATCGTTTGTGGATGCGTATCACTCCTGTTATTGGTCAGATACACATTTTCAACACTGAAACTACAAATTCAGGCCTTTTACAAACCAGTGGCTTACTGGGCCTTCTTAACAACAAATTTCATTCACAGAGTCATAGTGAGTCAAATTTTCCTTACAACCAATAGCTAATATTTTCTGGTGACATCTTGGAAACAAAAGCAAAATGCTTAGTTAGAAGTACAAAGCAGCTACCGTGACTGCAACTCACACTGAAAGTATTTGGACTAGCATTTAACAGTCTCATGCTACAGGTCTGGGGAGCAGAAATGGACTGTCCTGTAGCACTTTGAGATTTGCTTTTGAGTGCATACTAAAATGTGTTATTATTATTATTATTATGGATTACAATTGTTGCTCATGTAGTACGCTACTGCACCACATCTGCAGTCTCACTGTTGTTTCCTCTCACTTGACCGCCTCAGTCTCTTTCACACAGGGATGGTAATCCAGGGAGACACAGGACACCTTGCTGTGTCTGCAGGTAGGCCTATTTCATGTAAGTGGACAAACTCTGTAACACTTCTCTCTCTCAAAACTCATATCTTAATGAGATCGTGCCTGCAGCAAGTGAACTCCAAGTGAGCACTGAAATGATTTATTCTCTGTACTGTTAATTTGTTATGTGTTAGATTGCTTTCAACACAAAGGCTTAAAGAGATGGAACCTTAATGTTCTTGTCAATGAACATGGCAGTGAACCCATGCAACAGGAAATGGCCAGAAGACTGATCATAAAAAGATGCAAAGATAGTGAGAGAATCTAGTCACATTAGAGAGGAGCTAAACACTCTTGGATTTCACTGACAGACATAATATAATGGAATATTTACCTGAATCAGGAAGCTTGTTTTTATAGACTTTATAAGATTCATAAAAAACTGTGTCTTTGTCTCTCTTTCTGAAAATGACTGACCAATAAAGATGTCTGACTGTTTTCACAGATTCTTGCAGTGTTTTAAGCACGTTTTGGGAGTGAATGAGATAGAAAACAAACTTATGGACAAGTTCAAATAAGCCAATTCACTTATAAGAATGTTTATTTGTACTTAATTCAGTATGAAGATTTAGAAAATTCACAGCTGCATCTAAGGGACAAGCTTACTCTTCCAACACACTGGTTTAATGAAACATTCAACACTATGTTGTAATATACGTTCATATTTTTATGTGCATTAATATTGATGCATTGACATTAGTTTGGGGTAATAATAAAGTAAAAAAACAGCCAATTCCTGAAGTCCAAAATGATCTTTGGATTAAACTATAAAGTGAGGAATGGGATGGCTTGTGTGCATTGGTGTTTATAGTACATGCACGGATACACATTGATGTTTTAGCCCTAAGCATCATCTACTGCAGTATGTGATTTGACTCCAGGTGTGATTGTTTAACATTTTTTAATGGACGTGAATGCCCATGTTGTTTTTGAGTGTTTTTCTTAGAAATTATTGTACTATACAGCATGAAGTACTGAGTTGTTCAGAAGAAGAACACAGCGGGCAGAGATATATTAGTCATTTCATTTTCCTGTATTATATTATATTCCTCCTGAAATAAAACATGTGGTAGAGTTCCCCACTAAATTCAACCCTGTGGAATATAGAGAAGAGGCCTGCAAACACTGCCAATTGCACATTGATTTTCTTGTTCATGGTAATTACAGAACCATCGATGTTAAAATACTGCTCCATTCTCATTTATATATATATTCTGATATTTTTTAAGTAGGCTGCAATAATCTTCCCCTGCCTCACGACTTGTTGTACATGGACCTGTAGCTCCATGGCACTACGATAAAATATGTGCACACAGTCTCTTATTGGCCCAAGAGAGTGCAGCAAAGATGAAGTATTATAACAATGCAATTCGTCTCCAAGCAACAAGGAGGCCGTTCCATCTGACTAAACACAAGCAAGGGGATGACAATATATAAAGTAAATTAATTGAAAAGATCCACTTAAAAGAAGGGAAGAGAAAGATAAGTATGCATCCTCCTGAGGGGAATGTATCCACCCCCCCAAAGAATAGAAGAAAAAAAACAATTTATTTTCACTTATAAATCAACTTTATCATCCCATACGCAGTTGGGGAGTTATTTGTATCCAGAATGACTAAAAGATGTACTTTGTGACATTTTCATTTCATTTAGTCTTTGCAGTTATTCTGGAAGAGAAATATTCAAAAAATAAATTTAAAATTATGACAGAAATGGTGATTAAAAATGTTTAATTGGGTCTTAACTTTCCTGACTCCATTATATCCATTGGTAAAACATAATTTCTATCAAATAGACATTTACATAAATGTACAGATTAAATTGCATTTTAAAGTTCAAGTTTAAAGTACCATATTTTCCACACTATAAGGCGCACTTAAAATCCTTACTTTTTCTCAAAAATATGCAGTGCTCCCTATAATCAGGGGCACCTTTGAGATGAATTTCGTTGTGCTTACTGACCTCAAACCAATTTTTTGTGGTACACTGTACTAGTGGGACAATGGTAAGCCGCTCCGCTTGATCAATTGTTGGACCATTCAGCTGACACATTTGGTCCTTGGTTGGATACGGGTTGCAATGTCAGACAACATTGCTAATTATGTAGTGCTGGTAAGCAACCATCATCCAACATCTAGTCAATGTTACTTTACTATAATTAGATGTCAAGCCAACATTAGGTTTAGTGTAAACCCAATTTTCAAATCTAAAACATAATCCATTTATAATTAAATGTTGGAATAAAACGTTGTTGTTTCAACCTCACACTAACTTCAGGTGTCCACTATCGCTGGCAACGATGGACCAATCAGAGAACAGGATGCAGAACTATGCCTACCTCCGCCACTTTTTATTTGTCGATTCGTGGAAGACAAATTATTTAAAATCTGTTTTTGCTTAGTCACCTCTACCACAACATCCACTGCGGCTGGGAGATAGCTATTATGTTTGCTGTTGTATGGCAATGCAATATGTAGTTGTTGCAAGAGACAACTGTTTTTGTTTTATTTTTTTATGAAGGTAAATGTTTTAAAGTGCAAAAATTTGCTGAATTTATGTAAGGGTTTATGGAATTTGTTATGATAGCTTTCACATCAAAAATATGATGTATATGTATGCTAAAATTTTTTGTTTGAAAATGTTCTTGGTTCAGACAAGAGCCAACCAATCGGAGAGAGAGATTGATTTGGTATGGAGGAAATTATATTATTTTCTTTTCCTTATATGTGCTTTGTCACAAAGAAATGTATATATTTTTTTTTTCCTTTAGGTTAATTTTCGTCAAAAATATTTTTTGTTTTTCCTTTTTGGTTTTCCCTTGCTTCTTCTTCCAGGGAGAACCAGGATCCTTCCCATTTATTGACCAATAGTAGAGGAGCTGGACCAAGAAGGGCAGCCGTCCTCATTTGCATAATGAGGCCGAAATGCAAAGTAAAAAGAGGAGAC
Source organism: Cololabis saira (assembly GCF_033807715.1). Classification (NCBI taxonomy): domain Eukaryota; kingdom Metazoa; phylum Chordata; class Actinopteri; order Beloniformes; family Belonidae; genus Cololabis; species Cololabis saira. The sequence continues at coordinate 12,508,906 of NC_084594.1, forward strand.
AAGGGAATGTAAAAACAAGGAATGCATATATAACGAAAAGGGAAAACTAAATATCGACATTTATTGACGAAAATGTAAGTAATGAGGAAAAGGAAAAAACAAAACGTATAAATATTTCTGCTTTTATTTTTAATTATGTCAGTTTTGGTCCTCCATAATGTGTTGCCTGAAATTGAAATCTGAAATCAAGAATGTGGTTAGCTTATAGCATGATAGCTTCCAATGCTAATCGGATAAATGTTCACTATGTTAGATTTAATTGGGTAAATTACTTGTTTAAATTTAAAATCACAGATTGAGAAATTGTCTGTTTGACTTTAGAGTGCTTTGCAACACAGTTTACAGTTTTACAAGCTTGTGTCTTATTAAACATATCTACCTTCACAGTTTTTGCTAAAGAAAGGAGAACAATGGGAGACCAAAAGGACCTAAAAATAATCAAATATTCTCTCAAATGAAATTGAAACTAACGTTTTAATATGGAGGAAAAAAAAGGTCCTTGTGATCACTTGAAATACTAATGGCCCTTTATTGCACACTCAATATAAAAGTGACCAAATAAGCAGTTTACCTGGCGCTGGCTGTTAAGGCATGCTACACAGGAGTAAAAACGGCTTTCACTGAGCCAGGTGAAAAGCAGCAATTCCAAGAATAACAGTGTTTGATATTTGGAGTTGATGCATTCGATCATATGTAAGAAAGCATGAGCATCTATAACTGGCTTATCAAGTGAGTGATTTGTGGCATTGTTGGCGAAACTTCCATTAGGCAGCTTACTGCTGTGTGATGAACAATGGCAAACCCAAATTATAGGGTTACAGTGGCAACAATTTTGAGGAAGATAGAGAATGAAATTCATTGTGTCAGTTAGAAAACATTTTTACACAGCCATTTCCAGCCTTAGGGTAAATATAAGCATACTGTTTTGTAAAATAAGCTTTTAATACATCAATCAACCACCAATCTACCATTCAAGTTCATCATTTTCTTTTAAAACGATGTATTTTTTTTAAAGACAATTAACTTTGTAGAAATGTTAGCAACTGTAAATGTAATTTTTTTAAAGCTTTACATCACTGTGGATGCTATTTTATGTATGTATTCATAGCAAAGCTCTACATATTACAGTGAATTTTGCAGTTTTTTTATACGTTTTTTTATGATTATTTTAACTAAAGTTTGCAAAAAGATAATTTACATCTTAAATTAATAAGGATTCCTGCATGACTTTACGCTGTAATTATTCAAGTTTTTTCATTCCTTTGTCACTGTGACATCTTTTCAGTCCTTTTTTGTTTATTTTTGTTTACATGTCGCTACCTTGATCCCGTAACTCTCTCTATACATTCTCATTTGAACAGCCACGTGACTTGAATTTAATCAAAATAAAGGCAGCAGAGGACACAAAATACCAGTAGTGGGCTCTATTATAAAGTTTCAATCACTGTAAAGATTGACTTGATGGAGCTGGCAATTTCTCCATCTACTACTTTTTTTCTCTCCTTCAGGTCTGACTGGCTCTGTAGACCTATGAAGAGGCTGGGTGGCCCCTCATTAAGCACATTCTGGATTACAGCTCCTGGCAAGAGCTATTTCCGACAACATGCGAGCGCATTGTAATGAGCCTCTCTGTGTGCTGCACAAACACACTCAATCTCCTACTTTAATCACTGAGGAGGAGATAGGCTACTCCTCGACCCCTCAACAGGAGCTGTGAAAGAAAAGGGGGATTTGCAAGTTCCTCCATCCTCTGATGACACATAATCTCCTTGGGAGATGAATGTTCTGTCGTGGAGATCTGATTGACATGTCTAGCTTTATGATAGCGAGTTAGGACCAAAATCTTGGAGAAATGTCACAGCGAGGAGTGATGAATTAGAGATGGTCCACAGGGTGAACGGTGATTCTTCAGGTGTCTGGTCCTTCTGTTGGCCATGTAGTTTTAGACCATGTCAAACAATATAAAAGGAGATTCAGGATATCATGTTCAGTTCACATCATTCTCTGTATATGCCACATGACTATCTCCACGGCAATACATTTAGGGGAAAAATAAGGTCAAGTGTCAGCCTGTAACTGTAGAATTTGTCATTCACTACATTTAAGATCAAACATTTGTACATGAATCAAATTCAACCTGATCTCACAAAAATCTGTGAAATGCCCACGACCTCTCACCACTATTTTCCGTGGCACCAGCACGGAAAGTGGTAAATTCCGTGTGAGCACCACGGATGAAATGGAACGAAATGGAAGAATGGTTAAAACAATGAATTTAAATATCGCCTGTCTCCACTTCCTGGTTCAAAAGCAATTAAAAATGATATTTTGTGGCTGGACAACGCTCTGGTTAAGGTCTGGTTAGGTTAATGCACCACTTATGATTGGTTAGAAGTAGGAAACGTTTGTGGTTTTTGCTAAAAATAATAATTTCACATCACTTACACCACCTCCGTCGTCATACTAGATACTAGAAAACACGGTTAAATATTTGCCATCAAAATACTGTTAAAAATCATCAAAACACCATTAAAACACTGTTAAAACAGCATTAAAAACCGATTGACTTTGCATAGTACAATATCCGTGGTGCTCACACGGAATTTACCATTTTCCGTGATGGTGCCACAGAAAATAGTGGTGAAAGGTCGTGGGCATTTCACGGATTTTTGTGAGATCAGGTTGATCAAATTCATGGATCTAATAATCCAAAAGTTTACTCATTCATTCATTCATTCATTCATTTCCCACACCTGCCAGGTCTGCTGGAGCCTGTCCCATCTCATTACAGGCAAAAGACAGGGACACATCTGGAACAGTTGCCGATCCATAGCAGTGGCACATGAGTTTATACACTATATATCTACACAAAAAAAAACTAAGTATTTAGTGCATTTAATACCTGAATGACTCACAAAACAGCACTCCAGCAGTCACTGCCAAAAGCCAAAGTAATGCAAATCTTTTTTTTTTTAAACGATAGGGGCTTAAAAACAAGACTTAACATCATCTGTAGAGTAGGTCAAAAGTAAATGTTAAAAAAAGAACAACAAAAAAAACTAAGATGAGTGGAGTCTTCAGTGTTTGATGGAGACTTTCCTCTAGAGTGTTAATGTTTCTCTTAGTCGTTGGTAATTTGACATGATGGAATTAGTAAGGTGATACCCATCTTGGAAATAAAAAGATAAAAGGAAATGACAAAATAGATCAAATAGGATTTTCTCCAAATTTTTAGTCATCTACATAAAACTGCATGCATATCAGATATGTATGCATGTATTCATACACATTAATACATACTATATTGATTAACATCTCCAAAAACTGACTCACTGTAGGGTAACCACATTAGATAGGCAGTGAAATGCACGATAATTAATGGCTTCTGGGGTTTTGTTGAGAGCTCGCTGCCTCCGGAATCGCAAATATGCATATTTTTAGTTTCCTCTTTAAAGAAGTATTCCACTCTTTGGGGACACAGAATGTCATGAAGGTTGACTTAATCTAATCAGAAGTAATGCTTCTTCTTCACTTGCACTGATTTAAGCACATCCTACTTTGAAAGTATGCTATTGTGAAACACCAGCTAGAGGCATTTATTGTAAGGGCCGACTTGTTGCTGTTCCTGGAAGGTTGAAAGGGAAGTGCAACAGCTCAGACTGAGGACCGATTCTACTGTAATATGTATAGTGATACGTAAAAACAGCTTACTGCAATTTATTGTAGCAGTTCATCCAAGCAGCAGAGCCAGACAACAACATCAGAGGTGAAGAGACATATTGTAAAAGTAACTTTGTGCTTTCCGACGTACAGTAACCTTTGGTGGAATCATTCAAGGTACCATAAATATGTGACTCGCGATTGGAGGAAGAAGGAAATACAGTACTTCTAGCAAAAATGCAGCTGAAAAACTGAAAGAAATTGATTGGAAACGTGTTCATGTCCACTGCGGTTTGTTCTTCTGCTGACTGTAGCATTGGAGTTAATTTACAGCTTGTTATGATATGGCCGAGAGGTGTGGATTTTGTGTGCTGAGAGGAGTCCTGTATAATCTGTCTTTCAAACCGGGAATGACATAGGAAGGAGGGCAAACAGAGGCAGGTATGCAGCCTGCCTAACCGCTGGTTATATTACACTCTACGCAGGCAGAGCTGATGATGGATTGGTGCCGGCTGGAGGGAGGCAGTCCTGAATCAATTAAGGTGAGTTCATAAAACTGAACAAAGTTAAATCATTGGTGGGGGGTGGGGAGAGCGAGGGGTCTTCCTCCTCCATTTTTTTCTTTTTTGAAATCATAATTTCTTCTTAACAAGTAATTTGATCAAACCAGTGTTCCCTCTCAGAACCCAAAGACACAATGGGTGATAATGCACTGCCATCACATTATCTTGTAGGAAAAAAAAAGAATAAAGGTTCACATTTTAACTGAATTTCACATCCATTACTGAAAGTAACTGGCAAACCCTGATGCACTTATCTACATGTAATCTTCATGAATTGTTAAGAATACGAATAATGTAGAAGTTTGAAAAAGGAGGGAAAAAAAAGTGACCAGTGACTATAATGGACTCTACTTCGCGTTATTCTGCTTCACTCATTTCTGTTCTGCTTGTCCATTGATGAGAGGATAACATTTGATTGGCATTTGATAAGGTCAATGGTTAACTATCATTAACTCCTAACCTTTAATTATGCATCAGTGGTATTGTTAACATGCTTATTTGCTCAGGACCCCAACTGCTTGGACAACATTTGTCATGCAAATTAGACAGCAATTATCTTCATGATCACTGATGCAGGACTTGTTTGTTTCTAATGACATTGTTTGTGATATTGAGCATGTCATTAAATCCTTCCCTTCAAAGATACTGCAAGGTGACTATCCTGTCAGTCCCACTGTTTCCTCCTGTGCTATACACAGAACTCAAAAGAGCATCTCTACAGGTGCAAACAGCAGCTTTAAACAAATGGAGGACCAATAGCCATGTGCATGTCCGGATGCAGGACTGGACATGTGCACTTCATTAGCAATACCTGTGTACTTGATAAAGTGGGTGTGAGTCTAGACTGGTGTCAAAAATTTACAGACAAAACAGGATTTTAGTGTTTCTACTGTAACGGTGACAAATTAACTGGATAACCTTGACAACTTATGGTTGCTTTTTTCATAATACAGGGGCAGAGAGATGTGCTTCAATTATACGTTCACTCCATCATGACTTGATTTTTTTTTTTTTTTTTAATGAAGAGGTAATTGTTTTTTTAAATGTACTCACCCATACAGTTAATTTCAGGAGATTAAGCTTAATATGTATTAATGTGAGTCTTTGCCGAATATATTCAACATACATTTTTCATATATGCATCTGTATCACAGACATTTTATTGGAAATGGCAAACAAAACTATGACACCATCTTTCGTTAGCAGTGAAAGTAATTCATTGTATTGTTTTAACACTAATACTACTACTAATAATAATAATAATAACAAAAGTCTGAATCCCATAGGCAATATGTGGATGTGGATGGCTAATTATAAATGCCAGTGAAGAAGCCCACAGAGCTTGCCAAGTTTATGAGAGATCACTGAGCCCTCAGCAGAGCCGGAGTAACTCAGATTCTGCTCTGAATATAAAATGTTAATTCCTGCTGCAGGGAACTCAGACGAGGGTGAGAGAGCAGTGTTACTGCTGTGATCTCTCCATCTTTTTCTGTTTCTTCATGTGCCTGTCTCTCTAAAACTGTATGACTGACTGCATGTGCTTCTTTTTATGGCAGTTTGTGTTAATCCACCCCGTTTGATGCATATCCTGTTTATTTGTACACTACTGCTGACCCAGTCCATTCCCCTCTGTCTGACCGCTGGCTAGGCTGATGATCCCTTTGAGTCCTGACAGTCAACAACTAAAAAAAAACAAAGTCATGTAATTTTCTGAATATTCTGCATACTACACCAGCAAATAGCCAGACCTTTTGATGAAGCAGCCCAGAGACCAAGACAGTGGTTGTCAAAAGTCATAAACGTGCAATGCACAACATGTCCTAATTGGAAATATAAGACGCGGGAAAGCCATGTAGCTATTTGTAAGGGTTGATATAACCAAATAATAGTCTGTATCTACTGCCTTTAGCATTTCCATGAGTCAAAGACACATTATACGTATAAGCACATGAGTGTGGTTCCTTCTTTCCAGCTGTATAATTTCCTTTTTTTTTTTCTTTAACGTTCCCAAAATGTCAACAATAAATGCAAAATCAGATTTGGAAATAAATAAATAAATGAATGAGGGATAAAATTGTCCTCAAATCAAGCTTTAGTCAGTGCTTGATGAATATTTGTCAGCTGGGATTACAACAGCAAATTCTGTGCCCTCTCATTTTGCCGTACACGTACACACTCAGGGAGTGTACGTGGCATGTGACTGTAAAGGATTCAGCTCAATCCCTCTAGAAAATTGCAACCTCCAAGACGTCAGTGAAAAGTGAATTTCATGGTTAACTGTCTGCCAATCTCGCACCTCTTCCTCCTTTATGCAGCTTTCAAAATTGATTGATAGGATTCAAGTCATCCATCACCTTTTTTTTTTTTTTTTCTTTGTCCTTAATCTTGGTTTAATGGACGGGCTCCATTAAACTTTGTTACAATTCCCATCTGCAGAGCAAGGTCATGTAAGCTTAATCGAGTGTGTGCGTGTAAACACCAAAACAATATTCATAACCGCTTTCATCAGAGGATGTGGCTACAAAACATATTGCAAGTAATGCTTGTATTTTCACTTACATGCATATATGTGGAGCTTTTTTTATCTTTCCCATCTACACATCAACTTATCTGTACTTATATGTACTTTCCTGCACATTCTGCAGTGCTCTGGTTGTGAAACAATTTTATGCTACTGATCAACTCAGCCGGTGTCTTAAATCGGGATGTTGTTTGTTTCATTACGTCGTTTAGAAAGACATCAGTATGACACCATCCAAAATCTCCAACAGAGACACACTTACTGTGGATGTGACAAAGTGTTGAGTCTGCAGTCCCTGACAATGGCAGTCAGCCGTTTGCTACTGTGCAAAGCTCATACACTGTTAGCTATTTATGTGTGTGAAGGAGATGGATGGTTGTAAAATGCATGCAATACAAGTACACTTGTTTTTTTTTTTTTCATTTTATTGAACCTTCACCTGTGCTGTAGGCGACACTTACTAAAAAGGAAAAAGTCCACGGATCCCCCTATTTTTCAACGTAAGTTATGCAGCGCATCAGCATAAGAAAATTATTTTTTACATTTGATTATCGTATAGCTCTGGGATAAGAACCTGATCTTAAGTCTGTCTGTTTTCATTGTTCTGTACCTTCTACCCAACGGCAGCAGTTCAAACAGAGTGTGACCAGGTTGAGAAGGCTTCTGCATAATGTTAAGAGCACTTTTGACTCGAAGGAACATAGCTCCTCCAAAGTGAGGAGAGGGCATCTCATGATTTCTGTGCTGTCTTTATGACCCTCCAAAACGGTTCCTTTTCTGCAAGCTAGGAAACTAAACACAGATGCTGTAGCTTCTCTATGGAGCAGCAGTAGGACATTATGGATGAAAGTCCTGCAAACAGCACCCCCCCTCCCCAGCATCATGTTTGTGCATGTATTGCTAAAAATGCATATTGACAAATGATGAAATTATACCCAGGTGGGTTCACACTGCTCATAATATGACTAAACTTTAAATGGTAGAAATCACAGTGGTTTTTATGAGTTTATCCCTCGAGTATCTCCTGCTATCAATCTCTTTGGATTTAACAAAATTATTTGGTGACATGGGATAGTCCAAATCACGAACCTTCACCTTAACTTCACACAACCATGAAACTCTTCATACAACATTAAACAGGTAATTTATATTTCAATCATAATAAAATAGGACATTGGCCATACATCTTTATTTTTGCTGTGCCATTATGTGATTTCAACACAGTATCTTCTGGTTGTCTGGCATATTTTGAGTATTTTGAGTATTAAAGAGTATAAAGGGGACCTATTATGGCATCTAATACCTATTTTAAAAAATTCAGCCTCTGAGCCATGTCTTTATCTTCCCATTCTCTAACCGCATTCTTTTTTTTTTTTTTTTTTTTTTTTTTTTTTTACCTTGTCTGCACACATATTATTGATTGATACCATGACGGTAGAAACCATGCATGTGACTAAGTGACTATATGTGTGTGTGTGTGTGTGTGTGTGTGTGTGTGTGTGTGTGTGTGTGTGTGTGTGTGTGTGTGTGTGTGTGTGTGTGTGTGTGTGTGTGTGTGTGATAAACCAATCTAACCGCATTCTCTATGCGGGATTCTGAGTGGGCGGGGAGGCTATGATAATGAGGCACTGTGCCTGAATGATGCGATACACCGCTACGAAAAAATGGCGGAAGCTCCGGCCGGCGGAGTTAGTTGTGGGCGTAGTTTCACGCATCGGAGGCCAACCTACGTAAATCTGAATCTGAACGGCTCGTAGAAGCCACATCACACTGGACGGCTCATCCGGGCGGCTGTATTGACACCAGTGTTGTTCTCGTTCACGAAAACGGAAACGAAATATGTTCGTCAACGCCCATTTTTACCCGGACGAAAACGAGACCGGACTAGAAAAAAAAACACGTGTATAAACAATAACTAGGACTAAATCATTATGCAAGTTCGTTGACTAATAAAAACTAAACGAAAATATAGTTCACAAAATAAATACTCCGCTAAAATCTATGGTCATTTTCGTTCACAAACAAAGACGATACGAAATATATAATTATAATGAACGTATCACTTCCTCCTGTCTCTTTTGCCATAGAGCGCCGCTGTGCGTTCGCAAATGCTCACCGGGACTGTCCGGGAGCACAGTTGTCTATCACTTTGTATTGGCTTTGTGCTCAGGGTGCATATATCGAACATACCCTTCCCCCACATACTCGCACTCACACATAAACAAACACACCCCCTTTTTGAAGTTACCGCAACAGCGCTGCATGCAGCCGCAGCTGCACACGATCTCAACGCGGACATTTCATTTCATTTCAATAAATAAAATAAAACGGTAACATGCTTTGCACGGGGATCGGGAGAAAGAGAAGGGAAGATGTCTGGAAACATTTTAGATACATTGACGTCGAAGATAAAACGGAATGCTTGATTTTAACGGACAGGGAGCAGTGCGGTCATAAGTTGAAGGGAAAGAACACTACAAATCTGAAACGACACGTCTCCATTTACCACAAATAAATCAAGGTAAGCTAAGTTAACATAAAGTATGTTGCTGGTTGTTTACAACATTATATCAACGTTGTGTTGTTGAGTGTACTGTCAGCTTAATGTTACTACAATAAAACCTACCCGAAAGTAGTCTACTAGTTAGTGTGTGTGTGTGTGTGTGTGTGTGTGTGTGTGTGTGTGTGTGTGTGTGTGTGTGTGTGTGTGTGTGGTGTGTGTGACCTTATGACATTATGAGCAAAGGCTTTCAAGTGCCACTGTTTTCATTCATTCACATGGTTTTTGTGCAGAAGTTCAAAGCCCCTCTAAAATTATTTTGTATAAATGCACACTACACACACCTGCACAAGAGGTCCATAAACACAAATAAATCCAAACATGGGGCATTTTGAATCACATGAAAGTTGCAGCCATAGAGAGAATCATAACAAACTCCAGCTTTTTGTTGAGTCGTTTACACAGCTGCGACTGCAGCCAAAGTTTATAAAACCTGGCATTTAGAGGGTTAAATCTTTAAAAAAAATCACGAATATTTGATATCAATACTTAGGTCAGATATTGGTGAAAGAAATGAGCTCAATTAAAGTAGAATATAATATTAATGTATAATATGTTTTAAATAATTGTCAAACTAAAATTAGACTAAATTGTCAGACTAAAACTAGACTAAAATGCAAATAGTTTTTGTTGACTAAAACTAAACAAATAAATTCACGGTTTCATGGACTAAAACAAAGACTAAAATGCTCGACTTTTAGTCGACAAAAATGTGACTAAATAAAAAAAGGATGAGTTCGACTAAATATGACAAAAAATAACAACGGCGATTGAAACAAGACTAAGACTGAAACAAAATGTAAAAATAGCCGACAAGAACAACACTGATTGACACTGCAGAATTTGGATGCTTTCCTTCTTCTCTGAGTTGGCAGGCTGAGGGGAGACCACTTTATATATGTTAAAGCAAAAGAAAACGTGTTTTTCATAATAGGTCCCCTTTAAATCAGTCTTTGCACATGTAATGAAAATTAAGTACTGCACATGCTTTGTATACATAATAGGGAACATAAAATGTTGGCTCAAAATAAAAATTCATAAATATGCAAACTACAAACTCTCCACATCTCTTCAAATTCTCCTTTTTGTTTCATCTTTTTCTATTTTAACTCCTGTTGCAGTAGGCCTAATTCACTTTTCTTTTAACTGTAATGCATTTGCTTTCTTGTTCTCCAGTTACCCCTCCTTTTTTCCCTCTCCTGCTTTTTCCAACTTCCTTTGTCCTTTATCGTCAACCTTCCCCTGAGATAGCGTTGTCACTTCTCTTTAGTTGAACTACTCATGGTGGCTATGCAGCTATAATAGTTTTAGATTCTAGCTAAACCTTTGGCTAACTGTGATCAGAAAAGTAGGGGGAAGAACAAGGTGAATAAGGGAAGATAGAAGATTGGTATTTGAATGCTGCAGACATCCACTCAAGACAATTAAGGACTTTGAGGACAAGGTTCTGTCTTCTGTCCCGAACCCTGAGTTATGCATTCTCTTTTTTAGGCACTCCTTTTCAACAATTTTTCCTCTCATTTTATATCTTGAGCAGGTCCTAAGGGAGCATTTTTTTAGATTAAGAAATGCATTAAGGGCTCAGTGGTATTCCTGCCCTCTTCCTCTCCTCTTCTTTCACACAATATTTCAAGTGACAGTGTGGGCCCCCTTACAACATTGCTTTTGGACATGGTGACTGATGAAAAAGCACAGTCTGAATCATTGGCTTTGGGCTTCAGGCTGTGGGTGTTGAGCTGTGGAAGGTTATCATGTCATAGATGTATTATACAAAAAAGGCCTCCTTTTTAACACTGTTCTGCTTTTGACACTTGAGTCCCACACATGAGGCTGAAAAGCCATCAGTAAACTTATTAAATGAGTTTCTCTCACTTCCCTCTCTTTGTCATAATGTTTAGAATTATCAAACTTCTCAACAAAGTATTTTTTCCACAGATAACCGACTAAGGCCTATGTTCTCATGACTGCATATTGTATATTAATGTATCATGATCCATCAATCAACATCAACCTTAATGATGAATGATCCAAGAAAAAACGAAAATATCAATAAATGTAATCCTGGGGGAATGGGAAAAAAAAATCGTGAATAAAAATATTACAAATAAAAAATTAAAAAATTAAATAAATGTAATCTTCATGTAAACAAGTGGCTTCTTGTGGTCTGTTTTTTTAAATATTAAATGAGCACTTTGTCATTTAACAAATGTTGAAAGCAGAAATAAAAATGTGAGGTGACAATTTAATTACTTGTTGTGATTTAATATGAATGGAATTGATCATTTCCAGTCAAGATATGACATCTTTTTATTATGATCGCTAGCATCTAAATCGAATTGCATCAAAATCACAATATGGCAGATTTTGTCATATCATCATCCATTTAGTCCATGTAATATATTGTGATAAAACTTGGGAATCGCCAAGAACTTTATACTGGACATACAATACAATGACTGCATTTACATGCAGTCAATAACCCTTTTAAAACTGGAATATTAGCAATAACCCGGTTTTGCACGGCCATGTAAACACCAATAACCCCTTTGAATAACCGGAATTTGTGTTGTGCCACAAGCCCCTCAGCCAGCAGCCAGCACAGCTATGGCTGATTCCAATCAGCCCAGCTGCTCCACCATCAGAATCAAGGGCTGCCTACATAAGCTGCTAAGAGACAACACCCGGCGCTTAGACGTTGACTACTGTGGCTCCCTCCAGTCAATCCAGTGTCTCCCCGCTCCACCGTTCCATCCACCTCCCCCGGATTGAGTTTACTCATTAAATCCTTTGTTTGCAACTTCAGTCTCAGTGTCTTTGCTTTTGGGGTCCCTGGCACATTTGGCTGTTTCTGTTCTCGATTGAGCCTAACAGAACGTCTAAGCCAACATGAGCCAAGCCAGACCTCCAGAATTACGGGAGCTGGTGTTTGGTCAAGCTACTAAGCTTTCCGCACTGCAGCAGGAATTAAAGAAGGCCTTCCCCACTGTCCAATCCCAGATTGCGGATCTTGAGAAAACATCTCAGTCCACGGTGGGTACTGTGACTGCCCTTTCGTCCCAGATTAACTCCTTATCAGGGGCCTTGTCTGGCATACAACGGTCCTTGGATGACCTTAGAGACCAAGTCTCCGCCAGCAGAGGCCCTAGCCCCAGTTCTTCCAACCTGCCTGCAAACCCAGTCCTTCCTGCCCACCAGCAAGCTCTTTCAGAGCCCGGCTTAGTCAGTCCTAGGATGTTCAATGGAGATTTTGATCAGAGCAAGGGCTTCTTGGCCCAATGTGAGTTACTTTTTACTCATCAGCCTTCGAGATACTCTTCTGATGGGTCGAAGATTGCCCTGGTCATGTCTTTGTTGGCCGACGACGCTCTCAGCTGGGCTATTGCCGCAGTAGGGAACAACCCAGCCTTTGCCATCAACTACAGTCAATTCAAGAGTGAGTTTCAAGCAGTGTTTGATCACCCTGCAGATGGCCAAGACGCTTTGAGCCGTTTGCTAGCTATCCGCCAGGGGTCACGTTCTGTGGCCCAGTATACGCTGCAGTTTCGCATCCTTGCGGCGGAGAGCCGTGCGAATGACCACGCCCTGCTGAGTGCATATCGCAAAGGTCTGAATGATTCCATTAAGGATCTTATTGTCCGTGACAGTCCAACAACCCTCAACGAGCTCGTATCCCTGGCGCTTAAGATGGACACCCGACTCCATGAGCGCCGTGCCGACCAACGCAAGCCCAGCCGCTCTGCTTCGGTGTCCCATGGTGCGTCGTTTTATACAGCAAGTCCAGACCCCCATTCACTCATGCTTCCCCCTACTACATCCGGGCCTGCAGAACCCATGGAGATTGACCGTTCGCGCCTCTCACGACACGAGAGAGAACAGAGAATGTCCAACCAGCTGTGTCTCTACTGTGGGGAGTCGGGACATTACATTCGAGCCTGTCCGACCCGCCCAAAAGGTCCAGCTCGCCAGTAGGGGCTATCCTGGTGAGCAAGGCAACTTCTCCTCAGCCCAAGAATAGTCCCAACCGTCTTTTTCCCGCTACTCTCTCCTGGGACCAAGAAACGCTGTCTGTTAGTGCCCTCATTGATTCTGGTGCGGACGAAAGCCTCATGGACATCTCCTTAGCTCGCCAGGCAGGCATCCCTTTAGTTCCCCTGCACCGCACGCTGTCACCCCGGGCTATCGACGGGCACTCCTTGGGTAAAATCTCTTATTCCACTGAGCCTCTCACGCTCACTCTTTCGGGTAACCACTCCGAGTCCATCCGCTTTTTCGTTCTTCATGCTCCCACTGCGCCCCTGGTGTTGGGTAGACCCTGGTTGGAGAGGCATGAACCGCACATCTCCTGGGCTTCTGGTTGGATCTTGGGTTGGAGCACTGCTTGCCATGCGGCCTGTCTGCGCTCCGCCTGGTCTCCTCGCGGTGGTCCAGGTTCCATGTCCTCTCCACCCGATCTCACTGGTGTTCCCCCTGCTTACCATGATCTTGCCCTGGTGTTTAGCAAAGTTAAAGCCTTATCCCTTACCCCTCACCGGCCATATGATTGCGCCATCGACCTCCTCCCCGGGGCACCCCATCCAAAAGGGAGACTCTACAACATCTCCCTCCCGGAGAAGGAGGCGATGCGCAACTATATTGCGGAGTCCCTGCTCTCAGGCATTATAAGACCATCGTCTTCTCCCCTCGCGGCAGGCTTCTTTTTTGTGGCTAAGAAGGATGGCGGCCTGAGGCCATGTATTGACTTTCGAGGTCTTAATAACATCACGGTGAAAAATAAGTATCCACTTCCCCTTATCAGTTCCACTTTCGAGCCACTGACTCACGCCCGGGTGTTCACCAAGCTTGATCTCCGCAACGCCTATCACTTAGTCCGCATCAGGGAGGGCGACGAATGGAAGACTGCTTTCAACACCCATCTCGGCCATTTTGAGTACCTGGTTATGCCTTTTGGTCTCTGCAATGCCCCGGCAGTCTTCCAAGCCCTCGTGAATGATGTTCTAAGAGACATGCTCAACATCTTCGTGGTGGTTTACCTGGATGACATTCTCATCTTCTCCAGGTCCTTGGAAGACCACCACCAGCATGTTCGTCTAGTTCTCCAGCGGCTGTTGGAGAACCGCCTCTTTGTCAAGGCTGAAAAGTGTGTTTTCCACGCGAACTCTGTGACATACCTTGGCAACGTAGTCGAAGCTGGACAGATGCGTGCTGATCCAGCCAAGGTCAGGGCAGTGGAGGAGTGGCCGCGTCCCACCGACTGGACTCATCTGAGACGCTTCCTGGGTTTCACCGGTTTTGTTCGGCGCTTTATCAGGGGATTCAGTCAGATCGCTGCCCCTCTCAATGCTCTGACCTCCGTCTCACGCCCCTTTTCCTGAACACCCGAAGCCGAGGCAGCCTTCTCCAAGCTCAAGGGCCTGTTCTCTACGGCACCTGTGCTCATCCACCCAGATCCTGCGAGACAGTTCATTGTGGAGGTGGATGCTTCGGATTCAGGTATCGGAGCCGTTCTTTCCCAGCGGTCGGAGGAGGACCAAAGGATGCATCCATGCGCCTATTTCTCTAGGAGCTATACGCCTGCTGAGAGGAATTACGACGTGGGTAACAAGGAGTTGCTCGCGGTCCATGACGCGCTGAAGGAATGGAGACACTGGTTGGAGGGAGCGAAGCTGCCGTTCGTCGTGTGGTCGGACCACAAAAATCTGACCTATTTGCGGACGGCGAAGAGGCTGAACTCCAGACAGGCCCGGTGGGCCCTTTTCCTAAGCCGTTTTGATTTTACACTCACTTACCGCCCGGGCTCCAAGAATGTCAAGGCTGATGCGCTTTCCCGTCAGTTCTCTGTCGAAAACCCTACTGTCCAAGAGAGTTCTGACACCATCCTTCCGCCTGCCCAGGTAGTAGGTGTTGTCACCTGGGCCATCGACTCCGTGGTGAGAGAGGCCTTACCGGCCCAGCCGGACCCGGGTAATGGTCCTCCGGACAGGCAGTTTGTTCCTGACGCAGTCCGGCCTCAAGTGTTGGAGTGGGGTCACTCTAGTCGGGTGGGCTGTCACCCCGGGGAGCGCCGGACAGCGACTTTCATCAGCCAGAGGTTATGGTGGCCAACCCTTAAGAGGGATGTCAGGGAGTTTGTAGCCGCCTGCACCATCTGTGCTCGGAGTAAGGCTTCCCATCGTCCTCCGGCAGGCCTTCTGCAACCCCTTCCCATTCCTAGTCGGCCCTGGTCTCACATAGCCATGGACTTCGTGACGGGGCTCCCTGTGTCTCAGGGCTGTGACACCATCCTGACCGTGGTCGACCGGTTCTCAAAGTCAGCCCACTTTGTTCCTCTCCCCAAACTCCCTTCTGCTGCGGAAACCGCAGACCTCCTCGAACTCCATGTCGTCCGCCTTCACGGAATTCCTTCCGACATCGTGTCCGACCGTGGTCCCCAGTTCGTCTCCAAGGTGTGGCAGGCCTTTTGCAAGGGAATTGGAGCCACAGCCTGCCTCTCCTCTGGGTACCACCCGCAGTCAAACGGGCAGGCAGAGTGTGCCAACCAGGCAGTCGAGGCAGCCCTTCGCTGCGTTGCCTCCAACAACCCCGCTTCCTGGGCCAAGTACCTCCCTTGGGTGGAGTATTCCCTCAACACCATGGTTTGCTCTGCCCCCGGGATGTCACCTTTTCAGTCCTCGCTGGGTTATCAACCCCCTCTGTTTCCCCAACAAGAGCTGGAGGTGGCTGTACCGTCCACCAGGGCACACCTCTGCCGGTGTCGTCGCATCTGGAAGACTGCCCGAGCTGCGCTATTCCGTGCTTCTGTGCGTGCTCGGCGTGGTGCAAACCGGCGGAGAGTGCGTGCCCCCCTCTACCAGCCTGGCCAGAAGGTTTGGCTGTTGCCCGGGACCTACTTCTCCAGACGTCCCAGACGTCTACTCGCAAGCTGAATCCCTGTTTTGTTGGTCCATACACAGTGAGCCGCATAATCAGCCCTGTTGCGGTCCGTTTGGATCTCCCTCCCGCTCTCAAGGTTCATCCTGTGTTCCATGTGTCCCAGCTTAAGCCAGTAGCCACCCTGTGTCCCCCTTTGTCTGCTCCTCCGCCCCCTCGGGTCCTAGCAGATGGTGACCCTGTTTGGACGGTTCGGAAGCTGCTCGCTGTTCGTCGTAGCGGACGGGGTTTCCAGTACTTGGTGGACTGGGAGGGCTTTGGCCCTGAAGACCGTATCTGGGTGCCCCGGTCCTACCTTGCAGACCCTTCCCTGTTGGACGACTTCTACCGGGACAATCCGGGTGCTCTGGGTCGGTCGTCCGGTGCCTCCCCTCAGGGGGGGGGGGTACTGTTGTGCCACAAGCCCCTCAGCCAGCAGCCAGCACAGCTGCTCCACCATCAGAATCAAGGGCTGCCTACATAAGCTGCTGAGAGACGACACCCGGCGCTTAGACGTTGACAATGTGGCTCCCTCCAGTCAATCCAGTGTCTCCCCGCTCCACCGTTCCATCCACCTCACCCGGATTGAGTTTACTCATTAAATCCTTTGTTTGCAACTTCAGTCTCAGTGTCTTTGCTTTTGGGGTCCCTGGCACATTTAGCTGTTTCTGTTCTCGAGTGAGCCTAACAATTTGCTCATATTCCGGTTTTTAAAAAAACGAATATGACCCCTGGGTTACTTTTCTAACCCGAATATTTGGTCATGTAAATGCCTAACGGGATATCCCGATCAAACGGAACATGAATTTGTTTTCTGCGCATGTTTTTTTCGCAAGGAATCTTATTCTTTTGAGTCCAGGAAGTTCTTATAAACATGGTAAAACGCAAGACCAGGAGGAGACTAATCACTTCATAAATGTAATGAAAGATATGAACATTTTGTCATTTGTAGACGGTAGAAAGTACCGCGATAGCGAGTGAAGTGAGAAAAAATAGGTTTTGTGTCATGAAGATGCCCTGGGTTCCCAAAACACAGCTTTAGTTCTAGTCAGCCACGCACCTGCTGTTTATCATAGCAAATGCCTGTTTTTCTGTGAGAAAGAGCCTGGTTCGCACAGGATTTTGGTCCCGTGGGAGCCGAAACTTAGTTTGAGAGCTTGCGGACGGGGGGGCGAATAGGCCTTTCTCCGCCCCCTCCGCAAGGTGCTGAGGGAAAGGTATAAAGACCCGGTGGGCGGAAGTAGATTTTAGAGTTTGCCGTGGGTTATTGCAAAACGCCCGGCGCGGGTTGTTTTCCTTGGCTTATTCAAAACCGGACTGCCGGCTCTCCAGTCACGTGTCGAGGTAAGATAGGCCTTAAAAACCCTTGTACTTGTCTGTGATGATTGCTGCTGTTTTGCGGGGGATAACTTGGCCCGTCATCCTAGCAAACGAGTGATTGCTCTGCAGTTTTGCGGGGGGTGACTAGGCCCGTCATCCTAGCAAACGAGTAATCTTGTGTGTACTGCTGATTTGCGGGGGGTGACTAGGCCCGTCATCCTAGCAAACAAGTGATTGCTCTGCGGCTTTGCGGGGGGTGACTAGGCCTGTCATCCTAGCAAACGAGTAATCTTGTGTGTACTGCTGATTTGCGGGGGGTAATCCGACACGTTATCCTAGCAAACGGGTAGTTTTGTGGATGTCTTCTATGTAAATGCTTGCTTCTTGCTAATAAATGTATTCATATCTCATAGCAAAGAAGAGGTGTGTGTGTGTGATTCATTTTGGTACAGCCGACCACTCCTAGAACCTAATTGAGATTTCTCCCAAAACAGCGAGATTTACAAAAAGGTGAGCGAAAAGTTGCGCGCAGCAGGATTTGTACGAACGCCAGACCAGATCAAGCACCGCTGGAAGACGCTGAAAAATAATAATAATAATAAATTTAATTTATAATGCACTTTCCATTCGGAGAATCTCAAAGTGCTACAAGAAAGAAAGGGAAAAAAAAATCATTGATCATAGCTAGCGTATGCTTTGTTAAAAAGGTGGGTTTTAAGCCCTCTCTTAAAAGAGTCAATTGTCTGTGGTTCTCTCAGGTGGGCGGGGAGGGCATTCCAGTTTAGGGGCAACGGAGCAGAAGGCCCGGTCTCCCATTGTGACCAGTTTAGTCTTGGTGGGTTTGAGGAGGTTGTTCTTGTTCGATGAATGGGTGCGGGTGTGGGGCTGAGGATGGATCAGCTCCTTGAGGTAAGGGGGAGCGTTGCCTTGGACGCATTGGTAGGTGAGTAGGGAGATTTTGTATTCAGTCCGGGAGGAGATGGGGAGCCAGTGCAGTGAGTGGAGGATGGGAGTGATGTGGTCATATTTGCGCACTCTCATCAGGATCCTAGCAGCACTGTTCTGGATGTATTGGAGCTTTTTAAGGCTCTTGCTTGGGATCCAGATGAGAAGTGCATTGCAGTAATCGAGCCTGGAGGAGATGAAGGCGTGCACCAGTTTTTCGGCATCTTTCGGGGACAGGATGGGGCAGAGTTTGGCGATGTTTTTGAGGTGGAAGAAGGATGTTTGACGGAGGTGATTAATGTGGGCCTCATAGTTGAGGTGGGAGTCCATTCTGACACCCAGGTTGGTGATGACGGTTGACAGTGGGATATCCTGGCCAGAAAAGGTGATGCAGGTGATGGGGGACGACTTAATCTGGTGTGGGGTGCCGTTGAGCATGGCTTCGGTTTTGCCGCTGTTGAGTTGTAGAAAGTTCTGTTTCATCCACGCCTTGATCTCCTCCAGGCAGATGGTGAGTGTGGCTGAGGATAATTCTGCAGCAGATGGGTCCAGTTTTATGTATAGCTGTGTGTCATCAGCATAGCAGTGGAAAGCCAAACCGTGTCTGCTGATGACACTGCCGAGGGGAAGCATGTACAGGGTGAAGAGGGTGGGGCCAAGTACAGATCCCTGAGGGACACCACAGGTGACGGGCTGGGTCCGGGATTTAACACCTCCCAAGGAGATGCACTCGGTCCTTTCGGCCAGATAGGATCTGAACCAGTCCAGGGCGGTATTGCGGAGTCCGATGGTGGAGTGAAGGATGGTGTGGTCAACTGTTTCAAATGCGGCTGTGAGATCCAGGAGGATGAGGAGGGACGGGGAGCCGCCATCAGCTGCCATTAGAAGGTAACCCGGGGTGACCCTGACCAGTGCTGTTTCGGTACTGTGAGCGGAGCGAAAACCAGACTGGAATTTTTCAGCGAGGTTATTGCTGTTCAGGTGATGATGTAGTTGGGCTTCAACTATTTTCTCCAGGACCTTGGAGAGGAATGGCAGGTTGGAGATGGGTCCGTAGTTGGCATGGAGTTCTGGGTCTAGGGTGGGTTTTTTGAGAAGTGGCGTGATGATGGCCGTTTTCAGAGCTGGGGGAACATGGCCGGACTGTAGGGAGAGGTTAATTACTTCAGTAATCAGGGGGCTTATGGCTTTGATGTGCAGTTTGACCAGGGAAGTGGGAAGGGGGTCCAGGGAACAGGTGGAGGGCTTCATTCGGCCGATGGTGTCTTCAACCTCCTGCTGCGTGGTGGAAGAAAAGCAGCAGAGAGGCTGGGAAGGCCCAGGCTGTGGGCTGGCTGTTGGGGCAGAAGAATTAGGGGGGGGCGGAGAGGGAGGAACGAATATTGTCTACTTTTGTTCTGAAGAATGCAAGGAATTCGTCACACTGTTCGGTTGTGGCTGCTCTGTTTGAGGGGGTTTGTGGTTTTAGGAAGTGGTCTATGGTTGAAAAGAGCTATTTTGAGTTGCCAGGGTTGTTATTGATGATGTTGGAGTAGAGGTTGGTCCGTGTCTTTCTGAGGGCCTCAGAGTATGCCTTTTGGTGGTCCCTGTAGGCCAATTTGTGTACCGTTAGACCAGATGTAATATGACGCCGTTCTAGGACACGCCCAGCCGCCTTCATTTTTCGCAGCTCGGAAGTGAACCATGGAGCTGAACGGTAAAATGTGACAGTTCTGGTTTGAAGTGGGGCATGGGTGTCAAGGAGACTTCTCAGTGATGAATTGTAGAATGCCACCGACTCAGTGGCTGATGAATGGGTGGTAGAGGAGAGATGGTTGAGGTCTGCACTCAGGGTGTCTGGGTTTATGTTTTTTCAGCTCCTGAAGTTTATTTGACGTTTGGGTTTAGCGTGGGAGGAGGGAAATGGCAGGATGAAGGAAATGGCCTTGTGATCGGACACTCCCAATTCATAGGCGACCAGATTGCTGACCGGAGCAGTGTCAGCGATGACCAAATCGAGTGTGTGGCCCTTCCTGTGTGTGGGGACATGGACATGCTGTGAGAGGTTGAGGGAGTTGATGAGTTGCAGGAATTCAGATGCAAAGGGGCAGGAGGGGTTGTCGACGTGAATGTTGGCATCTCCAAGGATTATTATGTTCGAGGATGAGGTGCAGAGTGATGTGAGAAGGTCATGGATTTCAGAGATGGTTTCAGTTTGGGTGGCCGGTAGATAAGCAGTATTGTCATTTGGAAAGGCAGCAAGGCATTCAAAAGAGGATGGAGGGGTGATATTTCCAGCTCATTTTTGTGAAAAATGGCGAGGCCACCACCCCGACCAGTACTGCGGGCTTTCTGTATACAACCTGGTGGACAGGCTGCATTAAGGCTTGAAAAAACCCCGGGCTGATGCCAGGTTTCGGTGAGACACATGACATCTACGCCCTTATCCAGAATGTGTTGATTGATGAGTGGAGCTTTGGGAGTGAGGGATTGAGCATTAAAAAGCTCTATTTTGACTGTTGGTAGAGTGGTGTGTCTCTGAATGGGAATGAGTACACGGAAATCCACTCCACGTTCCACTCCACGTTTTCCATGCTGCCGCCCGGGCTGTAGCGTTCTTGCAGTGTTTCCAAGGCTACAAGCTCTGAAGGCGGCAGTGTTCTGATGACGTAGAACAGATGCGACGGGGCGCTCAGCTGAGCGGGTGGATTGAATGTTATGGCCGGGCTGGGAGTAAACAGAGTTATGACGGGAGCTTCTGTGGATGTAACGGGGTCTGCGAAGAAGTCCTAGATGTTTGATGACTGAAACACACATTGGAATTGTGTGGTTGTTCAGCTGTAGGAGGCGTGAGATGGAGTAATACAGCAGCATCGTTGCAGGGAGTTGGAAGCCCTGGATGTTGTTAGCCGGTAGCACTCGGGGCTAACTGTGGAGGTTTGTTGCGGTCCGAGGCAGACTTAGCGCGGCCGCTTTAGCCTCACAGTCACAGTAGCCTACAATGATAGCTCGACTCTCCGCTTTAGGGCAGGACCCGGATAAATGCTTATTCACCGGGGGCCCGAGGGCTGGCAGCTGGCGGCGGATGGCTGCGGAGGTTTGTTGTGGTTTCCTCGCTCCGGGGCAGAACCCGGCGAGACCGCTTTAGCCTCACAACGATGCTGAAGAGCCGACAGCTGGGCCAGGTGGACAGTTTGGAGGTAATCCGATGCTCCAGGGGGTGAAAAACTGGAGCCAGCCAGATGCCAGAGGTAGGCAAGCCGTCCGGGTTGTAATAACAGCAATATGGCTTGCTGTTGGCCGTAAAGTTGACGAACAGACAAGAAAAAAACAAGAAAAAAACTAAGACTAAAAGACTGACTTTAAAACTAACTTTGACACCGATTTTAAAAGTAGAAAAATAAGTAAAAGCTGCGTTGTTCTGACGGAGAAGCGGCAAACAATCAGTGCCAGCGTCCTCTCACGTCACCCGTCCGAATTAGCAACATCATGCAAGAACTAGCAAGAAAACAAAATCAAAAAGCTTCAAAAAAGAAAAAGGCGAACTACAGGGCCGAGAAACAAAACGGTACCAGCGGGTCCGATTATCCGCTGTGCTGCTGTTATTGTTGTTGTTTTGAATTTAGATACAGGAAGAAGAAGTGTAAATGACGGTAATTGCGTCATGATGTTCTCCGCGTGTTGCTGTTTTGATCGATATGATTAATGATTAATTACCATGTACTGTATACAGGGATAACCCTGTTTGCTCACGCAAGTAAACGTGATATTCCAAATGTTTCAGTAACCGGAATATTGACCCAAAAGAAATAATACATAGTGTAGTAATTTCATTCACTTATATTTGTAATCTCTCCTTTCAAACTGGCATTTTCCCTAGAAAAATGAAAACCGCTAAAGTCATCCCTATTTTTAAAAGTGGAGACAAATATCAATTTACAAATTATAGACCTATATCTCTGCTTTCACAATTCTCAAAGATTTTAGAAAAACTGTTTGCGGTCAGGCTGGACAATTTCATTGATAAACATAATATACTCAGCAATCAACAGTATGGGTTTAGATCGAACAGGTCAACATCAATGGCTGCTGATGAAGCAGCTTGGCCCCCTGCAGGGGCAGGTTGCCCAGTCCTACCCCCTACAGGGCTTTGAACTGGACTCAAGAACTTTTGTTGTGACTCCAATCTCCTACCCCATGTGAAGGTCCCGACACCTCGGAAGTTGGCTCAAACAGACAACTGGACTCAACAACTTTTGTTGTGACTCCAATTTCCTACCCCATGTGAAGGTCCCGACACCTCGGAAGTTGGCTCAAACAGACTTGAATCACGAAAGCACCCTATGGGGTGATTTGGAGGTCTGTGACAGTCATGCCAAATGTCTGATAATGACATTTGGCCCGATTCACATCCGACTGTAAATTACTTTTTGTCCCTCGCCTGATTCGTGTATTCCTGCATCTTGTTGTATAAGAATCTGATTACAACTTCACTCGAGGTCAGCATTTCTACCAGACCTCTGGCCTGTGCAGACGTGCTCACCGCCGGCTCAATAAAACCTCATAAAAACCACAAAGCGGACTTCTGAACTGGTTTGTAATATTCTTCAACAATTTGGTGCCGTTGACCCGGATGACAATAGACCTTCGATGGAAACTCCTGTTCCAGAACAACGGCGCAATCAGCGACTCTATCTAAAATTTTAGAGGTTAAGGGATCCACTTACAAAATCCCAAATTATTGTTGCTGAGTTGTTGTCGAAAGTCTGTGAATTGGAGTGCCGGAGAATGGTTGACGTCATCCTGAGATTTTAGGTAAGTCCGCTGTGTGGTTGTGAAGGTTATATTTTTTATTATTATTTTGTGTTATTGGGAAGGTTATTGTAGAGATGTTTTAGGAATGCTGACAATTTCATAACACTTGAATTTGATTGTGTTGTGAGAATGTTCTGCTTCTCCTGCCTTAAGAATCTGACTCGCTCTTCTAAAAAAAAAAGGTTTAATATCTCGGGTAACATTAAAGAGAGAAATGGCGCCATGGTTGGTCTGAGTACCAATAAAAAGATAGTCCAGGGGGACTATTCTTATGCATGCAGGACGTGGGGTCCGTAAGTGTTGGAACACTGATATATTTGTGAGAAATAGACATACTGTATGTAGAGAAACTGTTTTATTTTATAAGTGGGGATGACACGCTCTCCCCAAAATGGAGTATATTTCATTTCTGCAAGAATCGACTCGCTCTTCTTTGCATCAACAGGAATGATTTATATGCTCAGGTAGACTGATAGTTGGAAAGTTTTTGGGAAGTTTTTCAGTTCTTTAAATACATGTATGGTAATCACGGTACCGATAGTTTTATTTGTTAGTTTTGTTTGTTACTCAGTTAGTATTAAATATTGTTAAAATAACTAAAAAGCACTTCAAACTCCCTCAGATTTTTGGAGGGATGAAGGTAGACGCCGTAATGCAGAATCTCAAATAGCTTCGCTTACTGATCAAAATAAAAAGCTGATGGCTAGAAGGATTTAAAAACACAACGCAGACGAAAAAGAAATTAGAGAACCAGTTAAATGATAAAATCAAAACCTTTATCCGATGAAACTGATTAAAGAATCAAATGACGATGACACTTCTGATGACGACTGGATTTGACAAAAATCCAAGATCTGTTGCCTACAAAATTTGGAGCCAAATAATGGTAAGAGATTTTAAATTAATAAACAAAATGGCTAGAGGAAACAGCGGTTAAACTAACTTTGCCACATGATTTGAAAAGTAAAGTACTTGATGCGCAAAGTACTTGATGCTTGTAGAATTCCTTTTAATCCCACAGCTGTTGCCAAAATCACACCAGAGCAAGCTCAGACCTTTTTTCACAGTATTTATTGCCTTAACAGTTCAAAGGGAAAATTGATAATCCCAGGGAACTTTATGCTAAAACAATTTTGACAGCAAAAGAGAATTGTGGTCTGTCACGAGATCAGATTGATGGATTCCCTCCAGGGTACCGTATTTTCGCGACCATAAGGCGCACATTTTTTTTTTTTTTTTTTTTTTAAATGTGCCGGGCGCCTTTTGAAACGGTGCGCCGTGTCTATTACCTGAATTACGGTAATGTAAGGCCGGCCACCATGAGAACGGTAAAGGGAGAAGGGGGCGGGTGAAGCCCCCGTGAGTTGCGACGTGAATGAGACTCCACTGAGCTGTTTAATGCGAAACAGATGATGAAAACTTTTAAGGATTTGCTTGATGTGTAAAGTGAAATAAAATACAATCAAACTAAGTTTTGCTCCGCTCTATTTAAATAAGCACACTTGTGTGTGTGTGTGTTCTGCAGCGCGCGTGTGTTTTGCATGTCGGGAACCGAGGAAGCACCTGCCGTGGGTTTGCGGGGTCCGATCGCCGCATCCCCGGTGACTTTCCCCGGTTAAAGCAGCGGCTGGAGCAGCGCGGTGATGCGCTGCTGCAGCCGACTTCCTGGTTCCCCAAGCGGTCCGATCACCTGGTTCCTGGCCGCTTTACGAGAAGGGATTTCTGGGGTCTGTCTCAGGTCAGATCAGCTTCACCCTCCGAAATTTGCAGCCAAATCTGTCGGTTACAAACCCGGTACCGGATCCCGACATTCGCGGCGCGACACACACTTACTGGTTTATGTGGCGCTGGCCTGGCGCAGCTGATGGACAGAAACTGTGGTGATTTTTAAAAGAAAAACTTTGCATAAGAGGTTTCCAGCCGGAGTCATTATAAGGGTGAATGAAAAGAGGGGGCTGGATGAAGGATGATGATCAAGAAGCCGAGACAGGTCTGGAAATTCGGACTGGCGCAGCTGAATTAACGGAGCTCCTGTCAGATACAACCCGGTACCGGATCCCCGACAGCGCGTGTGTTTGCGGGTCCAGCGCGGGGGACCCGGGACGCGGGACCCGGGACCGCCCCGGGACCGCCGCGGGACCAGCGCGGGAGGGGGGGGGGGCGGAGCGGGACCCGGGACCCGGGTCCCGGTCCAGCGCGGGGGAGCAGACGGGGAGCGGACCCGGTCCAGCGCGAGGGAGCAGACGGGGAGCGGACCCGGTCCAGCGCGAGGGAGCAGACGGGGAGCGGACCCGGTCCAGCGCGAGGGAGCAGACGGGGAGCGGGACCCGGGACCGCCGCGGTCGGGATTTTTAAAAGAAAAGCGTTCCCTAAAGAGACTTTTCCAGCCAGAGTGAAATGAAAAGGGCTGGATGGATGAGGAGATGATCAGTGGCTGAGACAGGTTTATGTGCAGCAACCCGGTGGTTTTTTTAAATTCTTTAATGCAGAAACAGAATATGAACCTTTTGAAGGGTTTGATTGATGTGAAAAGTGAAATAAAATATCAAACTAAGTTTTGCTTCCGCTGTATTTTTAGCGCGTGTGTGTTTTGCAGCGCGCGCGTGTGCAGCTCCGTCTCCGTAGACGGCGCCTTTTGGGTCGGTGCGCCATATGTGTGTTTTAAAACCAAAAATGACACACAAAACTGAGGGTGCGCCTTTCCACACAGTGCGCCATATGGCCGCGAAAATACGGTACATGCAAAATATATATTTGCTAATTGCCCTCCACAAAGGGTAGGCCTGGATAACGCAAAAAAAAGAATCTGAAATGTATGAAAATACTAATGTCTTTTTCAAAAGTGTTTCCTACACAGGTTGAGCGCTGAGAGGAGGCGCAGAGGAAACAGCCAATGATCGGCTCCCATTGGGGTGAGCCAAATCAGAACATCCCAATTTACATAATCTTATCCTGCCTATGGTATAATTCATCATGTAAGTGCATGGAAATCTGTCTGTGGCCTACTATAACGTCTCTGAATGCATGTATAACTAATCTCTAACTAGAGGTGTCAAGTAACGAAGTACAAATACCTCATTACCTTACTTAAGTAGAACTTTTGGTTGTGTATGCTTCACTGGAGTAATTATTTTTCAGACGGTTTTTACTTTTACTCCTTACATTTTCACGCAATTATCTTTACTTTTTACTCCTTACGTTTTAAAAACAGCCTTACTCTATTTCATTTCGGCCTTTAAAAAACTATCCAGTTAAATTGTGCCATCCGGATAGAGTGAAATTGGTTGTGGTTGGATGAGAAGTATAAACATATTTGGTTTGTACGTGTCTGGTCTCTGAAACACATGTTAATGCTCAATAATGCACATATATGGTTCTTT
Source organism: Cololabis saira (assembly GCF_033807715.1). Lineage (NCBI taxonomy): Eukaryota > Metazoa > Chordata > Actinopteri > Beloniformes > Belonidae > Cololabis > Cololabis saira. The sequence goes on from NC_084594.1 coordinate 12,535,555, forward strand.
AATATATTTGCATTATACTAAGATGCATTCATTTTCAATGGCTTTTAGCCTTAATGGTTTTTCCCCGCTTATATTACTTTTACTTTTATACTTTAAGTACTTTTGAAACCAGTACTTTATACTTTTACTTGAAAAAAAAAATAAATAAATAAATAAAAATAAAAATAAATAAATTTTGAGTTGATACTTCAACTTCTACAGGAGTATTTTTGAACTCTAATATCTATACTTCTACCTGAGTAATGAATGAGAATACTTTTGACACCTCTGTCTTTAACACTCGTCCTGACCTTTCCTGTTTTCCTCACTGACGGCTCTGCTTATAAAAATGGAATACCATACGCAGGTTATACAATTTGTGATAATTCTTAATTGTTGAAAGCGCCCTCCTCCTCCAGCTCCACCCAAGTAGATGAAACTATATACTGATCAAAAGGTAAAACTGTTACAATCTATACAGATTCCAGATATGCTTTTGGTTGTGTATATTGTATTTTATAGATTTTATATATTGTGGGCGAACCAAGGATTTATTTCATCCTCGGAGATAAATGTGGTTAATTGATTGGTGAACTGTTACAAGCCTGTCAACTACCTTCATCTATTGCTTTGTTAAATGTGAAGCCCACACCCAGTCCAACCCTGTTTTCACTAGGCAATGCTTCAGCTGACCATGCAGCAAAAGAAACTGCCAAATTTGGCTTACCTGTCTATGTAAAACTTTGCCCTTCTATACCCGCTAACGACCTGGTTTCTCCTAATGATGTAGCTCTCCTACAAGAAGACTACTGAGGTGAAGAAAAAAAAACGGATTGTAGCATTCCCATGGTTGTAAAAATGTAAATAATTTGTGGGTCAGCAACGACGGCCGCGTTGTTGCACCCACATCCTTGTACACGTGAATAGTTGATCACAGTTGGCAATCACAGATGAGAAAAAGGGGGAATGTGTCAGATAGTGTTGAAAGACTGATAAGCTCCAAGATTTGCATCCTATAAAAATATTGCAAACATTATCAACACTCCCCCCACTGTGACTTTTTTGAAGCTCTGCAAATAGACATTATGTGAGGGATATGAAATTATTCTTGTATGAAAATGTTCATGTATGAAAATGTTTTTGTATGTGCAGAGAATTTTAAACTGGACTTAAATGGACAATGTTGACACCTGTTAACACCCATTAGGAAGCACAAAACTCACACCTCATGAAAGGATTATGGGTAGACCTATGACCATACAAAGCAATTCAGTTCTGTATATATGAAGAAGATGGACTTCCATGCCATGGATGAATCCATGATATCATTCTGTTGTACTCTAAACTTCTGCTGTTCAGTCAATCCACAGAAAAGTAAAAGCTGTCCAGTCTCTTCTTAGTGGCAAACCATGCCACAACCCGGAGACTGGGTTTGTGTCGGAGAGGGCCTCGGTGGTCCAGGGCTCAGCACGTCCTGCACCACCGACACTCAAGGGTGGGGGGCGCTGGCCTGGTTCCACGCGTCCCACTGCGGGAGCACAGCTCCTCGACCATGCACCGGAGACCGGCCGATTCCTTCTTCTTTCTGTGGTAAAGGGAAAGCCCAGCTCCAACACCCAGGACCTCCACGACTGGTGGAGGAGCGGAGGAGCGGAGGAGCAGAGGAGCAGCACAGGCCCCGCAGACCCCCACAAGCGAGACAATTATGGTGTAGCATCGAGATGTGACTCCACATACTCTCCTTCTGAAGAACCGCTTGTTAAGCCTAAAACAAGCCAAAAACCACTGCCCGATTCCATTGAGGATTCGGCAAGGACCGCAACAGGGGGCATGCCGATGCTCTCACGGGAGATGGCTGCTCTAGGGATGATGGCCTTGCGGAATCGTGCTACATTGGACTACTTACTAGCTTCTCAAGGGGAACTTGTACTGTCATTAAAACTGAATGTTGTACATTTATACCCGCAATGCCACAGTCCAAGAAATAACGCATCACTTGAAGACATTGCTAAAACGTTACATACAACTGTCGCAACTAGTTTTTGATTGCTTTAAAGAACAGTTAGGACACGTTGGTTACTTGATATTTGAATTTGTTTTGTTGGCTTGTTGTTATTTGACTTCTGATCACATGTTTAAGGTTCACTTGCAAAATATGTATCACTACTCCACTGTAATTCAACAAAAAGAAAAAAAAAAAAAATTGTGAATTGATGAAGCAGCTTGGCCCCCTGCAGGGGCAGGTTGCCCAGTCCTACCCCCTACAGGGCTTTGAACTGGACTCAAGAACTTTTGTTGTGACTCCAATCTCCTACCCCATGTGAAGGTCCCGACACCTCGGAAGTTGGCTCAAACAGACAACTGGACTCAACAACTTTTGTTGTGACTCCAATTTCCTACCCCATGTGAAGGTCCCGACACCTCGGAAGTTGGCTCAAACAGACTTGAATCACGAAAGCACCCTATGGGGTGATTTGGAGGTCTGTGACAGTCATGCCAAATGTCTGATAATGACATTTGGCCCGATTCACATCCGACTGTAAATTACTTTTTGTCCCTCGCCTGATTCGTGTATTCCTGCATCTTGTTGTATAAGAATCTGATTACAACTTCACTCGAGGTCAGCATTTCTACCAGACCTCTGGTCTGTGCAGACGTGCTCACCGCCGGCTCAATAAAACCTCATAAAAACCACAAAGCAGACTTCTGAACTGGTTTGTAATATTCTTCAACACTGCCATGGATTTAGTTGAACGGATATCAACAGCAATAAATCATAAGCTATATACAATAGGGGTATTCATAGACCTACGAAAGGCATTCGACACCATTCACCATGGACTGCTGCTAAAGAAATTGGAAAGATATGGTGTCAGAGGAAAAGCAAATCAATGGCTAAAAAGCTACACAGACTTCAGTATGTCCACATAAATAATGTTGATTCCGATAAGGAACATATTACTTTTGGAGTCCCCCAAGGCTCAGTATTGGGTCTAAAACTTTTTATTTTATATATAAATGATATTTGTGATGTACTAAAACAAATGAGCTGTGTCTTGTTCGCTGACGACACCAGTCTGTGTTGTTCAGGAGAAAATCTTGATCAGCTTCTGAACACAGTGCAAAAAGAACTAACAATATTAAAAAAGTGGTTTGATGTCAATAAACTTTCACTAAATATAGATAAAACAAAATTCATTATTTTTGGTAATAGAAAAATTGACAGTGAGGCTAAAATCATGATAAATGAAGAAATAGAACGAGTTTTTGAAAATAAGTTTTTGGGCATAACAATTGACAAACTAAATTGGAAATCACATATAAACAACCTAAGGTTAAAACTATCCAGAATCATTGCTGTAATGAACAAAATGAAAACAGTTCTAAACACAAAGTCACTCTATCTGCTATACTGTTCCCTCGTACTCCCACACATCACCTATTGTGTTGAAGTCTGGGGGAACAACTATAAAACGGTAATAAACCCAATCTATTTACTTCAGAAGAAAGCCATCAGAACTGTTAGCAAGTCTGATTATTATTCGCCTACAAACCCACTGATTATTGACCTCAAATCCTTAAAATTAATTGATATAGTTGAATTAAACACTGCACTCCTAATGTATAAGGCACACAACCATCTCCTTCCATCCTGTATCCAAAGTCTGTTCCAGGCTAGAGGCTATTATTTCTTTCCTACAAAAGGAAAGGAAATGCAATGTATTTTTCAATGGAAACTGATCAACCAAATAAACTATTTCATCATCATCATCATCACCTTAACCCGAATTTTGACTGCATGTAATGTACGTAGTCATTGGTTACTGTTAGTATGTATAATGCCACCTCGAAAGCAATGTGGTGCTACAAAACTGGGGCCAGTCACATGACTATTTTACCCCGGTTTTCCATTTTACCTGGTACATTGTATTATAGGATATAGTATGCCAAGTGGACCAGTCAGTTAAACACAGAAAATGTATCCCTTAAATAACACACCAGTCAAGTGTTTATCACATACTTCGATTTTATCCTGCCCCTACATACGTCAAGTGTTGTATCGCCTGGAGACAACATTTTAATAGAGGCTATTTGTATAAAACTGAAAATTTTGAAAATTATGAATTCCCTTTTATATTAAAACTGAAAAAACGTAATTAAATCTTTAGTAGTGAATAAAATCACTCAGGATAAATATACTTTTGTTAATATAAAAAGGTAATTTACATATTAAAGCAAAACTTAAATTATGCAATGCATCTGTCAGATTTTCAAGTAGCAGGCAGAAACAAGCGCAGACGTGACTAAAGTAGGGTTTAATAATAAATCACACAGTGCGGTAAGACACATGCAGAGACACAAGTGCAGCCTAAACTCATAAGAAATGTGGACCAAACAATACTACACAAAGAGCTGGGGAATGTGAAGGGTATAATTAGGCATGAGACCAAGTGAAACGGATGAAGTTGATGAGGTCACAGGTGAACTCCATGAAGGGAAAAGTGAGTAATGCTGGGAGTTGTAGTTTCAGGGCTGGTGATCAGAAGGCTGATCGTGGTATCGTGGAAGGCATGACAGCATCATTGAACATAGTTCAGATTTAAGGGTCCAAGTCAATGCTGTCATGGGATTTGTCGTACTTCAGATTTAGTCTCCAAAAGCACATAAACCCTATTATATTTACAAATATGGAGTGCTCTTGTTGGCTTTATGATACCAATGATGATTATATTTTAAGTGATCAAGCACAGCATTTGTGTTCAATAATGTTATTTTTCATTTTTTACAATCCAAAAAACAGGTAAATTTGGAATAGTTACATCCTTTTTCAGTGTCATAAGCAGTGTTGCGGGTAACGCGTTACAGTAATTTATTACGCTTAGGCAGTAATGGATAACGCGTTACTTGCTATATGTTGATAGTGTTATTACAGTTACTGAGTTCGGTAACGTGTTACAATCCGATCAGTCACACTTAAGCCACAACAGCGGTAAATAAGGAGAAGAAGAAGGTTTAAATAAACAGAAAAAGAAGGTTTGGTTTGGAGAGGGGCAAGATGGCAGCAGCGGATGAGTCGCCATTTTTGACAAAGAGAAAAACATCACCGTACGGTTTACATTGTGTGTTGGTGGGAGACCGAGGGAACTATCTTCTTAAAAATAGTACAAGTAACCTCAAGAAACACCTAGAAAGAGTGCACACTAATGTTAAGCTAGAGGCTAAATCACCGCTGGCTAGCAAACTGGTGGAAGATGATGGCCATGTGAAGCCAAACAGCGCAAACTGCTTCAGACCAGAGGTGAAGATGCTTGACATGGGAGAAGTGGCTGGTGGCTGAGTATTTCGTGGAGGATGCCCTGCCTCTTTCTACAGTTGAGTCGCCTGCATTTTTAAAGCTTGTCGGCAAAATCCCTGTTCGATAAAGTGACAAGGTAAAAACACATTTCTTATGATATTTAAGCAATATCACACGAGGGGGAGGTCTGTTGTGCTGAATATCAGCACTGGTGTGATTCGGTCATTGGCACAAGCGCAGTTAAACAGTAATAAGCAACAGGAGATTATGATTTGTTTATTTTATTTTTGTTTTATTTATTAGTGAAAACTGAGTCTGTTAACACTGAAATAAGGAAAACTCCAGGTTTTCCATTTCACAAAGAGAAGTAATTAAGCTCTGTGTGTCAGTTACCATAGTAGCAGACCCTATGAGACTAACCTGGTCCGGAGATTTGGACAACGGCTATGATTATTTGTCTGCAACAGATGATATATGGAGCGTCAATACCAAAAGTTTCATGGGCGTGACTATTCACTGGATTGATGCAGGTACTTTAAAAAGAGAGAAAGCAGCAATAGCTTGTAAAAGATTCAGGGGCAGACATACATACAATACAGTTGCAACAAAGCTGGAGGGCATCTTTTCCAGATATGGACTGAACAACAAAGTTACTGCATGTGTGACAGATAATTGGAGTGTGAAGGCGTTCAAGGAGTTTCAAAGGTTACTGAAGTAACCTTTACAGACCTGTACAATGTACTCACCACCACCACTGATGATGATGGTCAAAGTATTTGCGAACTGCCTCCTCACCATAGATGGGCAGCCCATACACTGAATCTAATTGCAAACAATGAAGTTGACAAATGGTTGGCATCTAGTTCACTCTAGGGCTGTGTATCATTCTGCAACTGGAACATCGTCAGCACTATGGACAAAGGCCAGACACTCAACTGTTGCATCAGAGTCCCTGAAAGAAATCAGTGGAAAAAAGCTAATGTTCCCACAGTGACTCGTTGGGAGTCATTTTATGATGCCTATGCACGCATCATTGAAATGCCCCTTGTCAACATCAATAAGTTATGCACCCAGCTTCAGATTAAATGCATGAATGACAAGGAATACCAGTTTCTCAAAGAATACTGTCTGATCATGAAACCCTTCACCATAGTCCTTGACATTTTGCAGGGTGAGGACACTTGTTTTTATGTTACACTTAATCCAACTTTGGAAATTCTAATGGCCCAAACCCTTGCAGGTAAAAATGGACTATCAAAGATGAACTCCCTGATATCATTTTGAAAGCAATCAAAAGCCGGCTTGTTTCAACTCTGGACTCCAAGGATGCATTGCTGGCTGCTGTTTCACTGCCCAAGTTTAAGCTTCGCTAGGTAAGTGAGACACCAAAAAAAGACCACATAAAGTTCCTGCCCATTACAAATGCAGCTCCTTGTTAGAGGAACCTTCAACCCAGATGCCTGATCCTCACCCACATGCTGTGGCTGCCACCCCCAGTGAGGATGTTTTTTTTTTCTTTTGATGAACAACTAAAGGACTCAAATGCACTCATCTCCGTGGAAACAGAGGTAATAGGTTATCTTAGATCTGCCCCTGTGATGGAAAGCCTTCACCTCTTTCCACGGGTGGCACTCTGGTACAATGCTGCAACACCGTCCAGTGCACCTGTTGAAAGTGTTTTTCAGTGTAGGACTCGTGCTCACCCCAAAGAGAAACCGCCAGGGTGACGAACGCTTTCAGCAGCTTCTCCTTTAACAAGTACTTTAGTGGTATGGAGTAGTTGTAGTTCAGTTTTACATTAAGCCCTTGTTTGGCTGTATATGTAATCAGTTATATTGTATATTTAGCCTTTGTATGGCCATATATTGTGTCTAATAAGACTTTATTTGGTCCTAACAAAAATATTAATAAGCATACATTCCTTTTAAGTTCACTATGGGACTGAAATTAGCCATATTTTGAAATGTTGAATGTGATTCATTATTCAAAATTTCCTCAAGCACTTTTATTACTGCTATTTCAAGGCAGGATATATTTTTAGTTCTACTTTATTACAAAAAACATGCCCTGTCTGGTGGCTGTTATACCTCTTTATTGAAGTATTATTGAACTATTTCATTTTTTTTGTTCAGTTTTTTCTTTGTGACTCAGAGACAAATAAATGAGGCATAGAAAAGGATTTTGTGTCATGAGGTGTAAAAGTTTGGTTGTATTCATTATTCTATATCATTACATTGTTGTAATCCAGCTATTCACAGTAACCACCACTTGTAAGATGTAATATAGACCTCATTAGACTTTAAAGGGGACATATTATGAAAAACACGTTTTTTCTTGTTTTAACATATATAAAGTGGTCTCCCCTCACCCTGCCAGCACAGGGGAGACAAAATACCATGAATTTCTGCAAGGTCTGTGACCCCCGCCTTACAGAATCCCCCAGTGTCACGTGATTGTTTTTGAGCCGATGAGAATCTGCGCCTAGGGTGACGTCACCCGAGGCGCAGATGTTCGGCCTCCGCTGCTGAAACCACGCCCACAACCAGCTCTCTCCGTCGGCTCGAGCGTCCGCCATTGTTCAGAAGCGGTGGCTGTTTGAACAGCGAGGGAGAGTAGAAATGAGATTTTGCGTCGACATTTACCCTCATAAAAGGATCAGTTCCCACAGCACGGACCCGGTAACTGCACACGAGTCAGCGGTATGTTCCTTTTTTTTTTTTAATGTTATTTATATTTGTATGATCTTTGCATGGGCTAAGTATTTAGCTTAGCTCCGGAGCCCCGGCGCCGCATACGGAGCTGCGGGGGCTACTCACGGACCGGACCGTCGAGGAGCCCCGGATTCGGGGCTCTATTAGTACCGTAATACATTTTTCTTCTGTGGTTTCAGATCTTTCAAGCACCTGGAGCTGTTCACATTCAGAAGACGCGCGGTCCTTCCTTGAGCCAGCAATAGTGCATACATTTTATTTATATATTTTAACAATAAAGTTGCCATTTGTGAAAATTCAGTGTTGTGATTTCTTTACAGTTAACATGATTCATTTGTCTTGTAACATAAGAAGTGAAATGATGAGGAATCGGAGTAAATAACTGTGGTGTAACTGTTTAGAATTCAATTCAATCTTCCTGTTTGAAGACGAGGTGACTAAAGGCTGATTTATGGTTCTGCGTTACACCAAAGCAGAGCCTACGGCGTAGGGTACGTGTCGATTTAACGCAGAACCGTGGACACGCTTTGCTACGCAGCCGCTGCTGGTCTCCCCGGAGCGACGCTTTGTCTCCTCCCCTGCTACATGTCATTCAAGCAGCCAATCAGCGCAGAGCCTCATTATCATAGCCGCCCCGCCCTGAAAATGAATCACAGAAAAAGGCTTTAGAAGCGGAAAAAATAAAAACATGGCGCAGAGACTGAATTTCTGATTTATGTAGAAAAAACAAGCTTTAGATTGTTTTTAAGACATTCAAGGCCTGTTTAAAATATACATTAAATGCCATAATATGTCCCCTTTAATGTTGCGCCCACACACACACACACACACACACACACACACACACACACACACACACACACACACACACACACACACACACACACACACACACACACACACACACACACACACACACACACACACACACACACACACAGTTAACTGAGAACTAAAAGTAACATATTACTTTACACAGAAGGTAATATTGCAAAGAAACGTATTACTTTGAAATACTAGTAACTAATAATATGAAATATATTACATTTTGGAAGAAACTTGCCCAACACTGGTCATCAGATTGGTTCCAAGTGTATTTAACATTTTAAAATATAATACTGCAGTAAACAGTTATTTGCCGTATGAAGCGTGGCAGTATAAACATCCCTACTATTACCAACGTCTGTGGTAACTCTTTCATTTTTTTGTATTTTATGCTCTTGAGTCCTGTGCTTTGAATGTTGTACACGAGTCCCCGTTGAATAAAAGTCATGGGTTGAACCTCGATGAATGAATCTCATTCTTTGCTTGAAAACACACAACTGGTAAGTATAATGGAAGTCCCCTGTGATGTCTGGCACTCGGACATTGGGGGCATTATTCTTGGGTCATTTGGACTGCAGTCTGAGTCAGGTGTGTCCTAGTGTAACGCTAATGTTTTAATGTGTTTAAACAAGAATATAACAGAATAGGACCTGTTTAACTTAGAGGCTAGTTTTACCCCATGATTTGAAATATTTTCCAAGTTTCTCTTGAATGGTGTTAGTTCATATTTGCATAATGTCAGGGGGCTGCTCCCATGTCATCTGGTAATGCAGTTGCACCGAAGACATGTATTAAATCTTAAGCAGTAATTAGGTTAGGTGTATGTATTATCCAAACACCCACATAGATGCCAAGACTCAAGGTTTCCTGGAACCCCTGCCAATGGTTTCTATGCAACTGGTCATTATAATTACATCATTTGTTTTAATTATTTAACTTCTTTTCCTTTTTTTCCGGTAATTAAGGTACTTTTTTCCCTCCTGGTTCTTTCAGAAGAAATTTACAAGACATAGAAGCATATTATACCAAAATGTTATCAATGTTATTGCTGATTTGTTTAATAGATATAGAGATTAAAACTTGACTTACTTGACTTTGCACAGAATATTTAAAAAAAAGTCTACATCTATGTTCCCGGGTCCAAATTGTTTTTGACCTTGACCAAAGCATATTAACACTTCAATTATCCTTGACTAATACTTGCGATTGGTATTTTCATATTATCAAGTGTTCAAAAAATGTGCCAAGTTTATCTTGCGGATATAAGACGGACAGAGAGGAAAAAATTATTTGTTTAGAAAATATGCAATCTCTGTTTCATATACCTTTCTGCTCTGGAAAAGTTTGAAACATTTGTTTGTTATCTGTTCCTCCCATTTGTAATTCTTAACGAAAACATTAGACATAATATATTATTAATTTATATTAATGTCTTAATTGTGCAATAGTTTTCAAAAGTGAGCATTTAAAAATACAATCTGATTATTGTCTTATTTATTGTATTTTAGTTTATTTTGTCTCTGTGGACACTGTAGCCCTGTCTCTTTAATTAAGTAACTCCAGGATCAGAACCCGCCTGGGAGCATTGGTTAAACTCTCCCCATTATACCATTTCTACATCACTTACTTCAAGAGATCCTTCATCGGATTGCCAGTTGCTCTTTCGCAGAGTTCTGTGCAGGCGAAAGGGGAGGACCCTTGAGGTAAAAATCAATTCAATACTTTAAGGAAAGAGAAGCTAACAAGGTCTATCTTGTGTTCTGCTTTGCTTCTAAACAGTGTAAGGGAACACACACACACAGGCTGTCAAAGTTGGCCAATTACATGTTTAATGGAGCTGTACTTCACCTCCTGCTGAATGCATGTGTTTACTCATATACTGGGTGACAACTTCATGTTTTTCAGACTTCCCAATGATGCCCATTAAAGCATATGTCTATCGGCAGCTCCAGTGAGCATTGTTAGGTATGTATATGTGTTCATGGGGGTCTTTTGTCGACAGAGATATTTTCTAACATGGGGTTGAAGCACTAACGTGGAATAAGATTGATTTTATTTTTAAATTACATTAAACAGAAGTGATGAAGCCTAGGTCTTTCTTTTGAGCTCTTTGGACTACTTTGTAATATACAATACATGAAAGGGCCTTCGGGGACATCAACAGGACTGATATTAAGTTGCAGGGGTTCGAGGCCAGGTGAAACCTGAAACCTTTTGAACCTTTGTTTGCTTGTGAAGCAGTACATGAAGAATGGTATCGCATAAAGGTCCTTTTTATTTATTTTCTTTCTTTGTCTGTACAAGTATTCCAGTAAGTCTGGGAGTTGATTTTCTCTTCTTTTTTTGTGTACAGGAAAAGTCTTGAGTTGATATTAAATGTGTTTTGAGTCACGTGGGGCTGGGGATTGAGCCGGTGAGTTAATACTGTTGATTTAGTCACTTGTGAAAAGGAGGCACAGCGGAATATGCTCCACAAACTTCCATACCACAGACCACGTTTTAAAGTCAGAGAATAGACTTTAGAACAGCTTTGCTCTTGTACAAGTCTCTTCATGGCTTAGTGCCAAAGTACATCTCTGACACGTTAGAGCCATATGAACCAAGTCGTACGCTCAGGGAGTTTTCTCCTGCTGGTGCCCAGGGTCAGGACGAATCAAGGTGAAGCTGCATTTCAGTTTCATGCTTCTACAATCTGGAACAGTCTTCCAGACGATGTGAGACAAACCTCAACTCTGAAATGTTCAAATCCAGTTCTATGTAGCTGGGTATATGACATCTTGAAAGATTTTATCTGCAGTTTTTGTTTTTAAATAAATAAATGAATTAATTAATTTGTCTATTTGTTTATTTATAGGATCCCCATTAACTGATGTTGCGACATCAGCTATTCTTCCTGGGGTCCCCAATGCAATTTTAAAAGAACATAGTCCATTCATACACACATTTATCGCTGTTACCGATCACTGTAACATCGAGTCTTCATATACACAAACAGCAAACTTTGTCTAAAATAGTAGTTATTGGTACAAAAAATGCATCATACAGTCATTACAATACCACGAAATATAACCCACAAATAAATTCCTGTAATAAATTATAGCATGTGATATATTTGTTACTCATTGAATTTTATGTGAAAAGTCTTTTGCTACCTTTTTAAAACTGTATTTTGATGTAATATTTTGGATGTTATTAGGTAATGTGTTCCATCCTGTGATAGCTCTGTATATAACAGTGTGTTTTAAAAAGTTTGTTCTTGGCTTAGGTGCCAGTAAATGATCATAACATGATTGTCTGGTTGGATATTTATTGACGTTTCTAGTGAGCACTATCTGATCTGCGAAATATTGTGGTTTTTTACTATTAATCAAATTCCTTGTGAAAGTACGAAGACTTAACTTTAATCTGTCTACAACCAACAGCCATGATAAATGCTGTTTTTATTTATTTAATTAATTAATTAATTAATGATTAGTTCTATGTTTTTTGGAATAATTTTATTTGCCTTCCTGTGATTTTATGTAGCTGTAAAGCACTTTGAATTGTCTTGTGTATGAATTACGGTCCACAAATAAACTTGCCTTGCCTATGACCAGGGGCGATTCTAGGATCAGACCTTTAGGGGTGCCGAACACCCAGAGTGCTGGCCAGAGAGGCGAGATAAATTTGACTGTTTTGTACATTTCAACTTTGGACCATCATTCCCACATTTGTGAAAGAAAAGCAGAACACATTTTCGGTAGAGGAAACACTCAGTAAACCAATAAATCTAAAAAAAAGTTATTTAAATGCTGAGCCACAGCAGAAGAGGATGGATTGTAACCATTAAAGAAATATTATATTTCACCAATTAATAGCCCGGGCGTTTAATTACCAAAATCAACTTGGAGAACCAGGCAGTTATTCGCTGCCTTTATTTTCACACGGACCTGCACCAGGACATTATCACCTATAACAGTTACTGTCCAAAAGATTTTTAGTACAAAAGTACTGTAAGGTATAAGGTAAACATATCTGTACATACAAATATTGCAAACCATATGTACAGGTATTTAAACAATCGGTAGCCGAGGCACAACTCAAGCTTACATGTAGCGTCATACTTTTTATTTTTCTTCTCTCGTACTGTACGTTACGCTTTATGTCCATGATGTGATAAATTAAATTGTGAATTGAATGTTTTTCTTTCTCAACTTAACAGTTTCTGTTTTCTTACCTGGATCTTCCTGAGCCTGCACCGTCTCCTCTCCTTCCCCTCTTTCATCTCTCCCCCTTTGCACTGACAATCATACACAAATATATTGTATTCGAATAGATGAAAAATTACAATAAATATAAAAATATTATTAAAAATACTAATAAAGTCATGTCTCTGCTCCTCTCTTTCTTTGTACTGTCAACCAAATATAAAATAACAACCAAACCATTGTTTGTCATCTAATAAATATATAAAAAATAAATATATCCAAATATAAATTGTTCCAAAATTACAACATCATTGTAATTAAATTTTTTGTTGCAATGGGAAATGAAGTCAAGCCATGACACTCTTTTTATCTTTAAAACATCCGTATGACCATCATAAGGCTTTCTGTCTGTTTGTCCACACACACACACACACACACACACACACACACACACACACACACACACAGTAGAATACTATATGACAAGGGAAGAAAAAAACGTTATCTAACTCCTACCTAACAACGTAAACATAATAACGATTAAATGCAGCAGACATGAGGACTGGTGATGATAATAATGTGTTCGTATTTAGTGGTAGAAGTAAAAACAAAGGGTAAAATAGGTCGCACACCTCCAATAGCTCAACAGGTGCTGGTCTCAAAGCAGAGATCCAAGAAAAAGCAAGAGAGGAGACCGCACACTTTTGCTCCCTAGTGCAGATTTTATTAGCACATCAGGTCGTAACGTTTCGAGTGCATTTTGCTCTTCTTCAGACTGATTTTGGATACAATAGAGGCCTCGCCAGGGGGTCACGTGGTATATAAAAAGAAAAGAAATCAATCACACCTGGTGTAAAATAAAATGTAACATAAATGTATCCGGATATCCAAACATCTTATAACTAGATAACATCAGGCCAGCTGGCCGTCATACATATCTAGAGAAAAAAAGAAAAAAACAAAGGCGCCTCTTATTTTTAGGATGGCTAAAGTTTATAGTTCGTACAAGGTTTTTTTTTTTTTTAAATGTAACACATTTCTGTTAAAAAGACTTACTTGGTTTGAAGCAGTCGTGAACTTTCAGCGCTCTTTTCTTCGTGTATGTGTGATTTTTTTTGTTTTGTCTTTTTGCACAATAGTCCTTATCTCTTTGATTCACTGTGACCGGAAAAAGTCGGATAAACCATTCAGGAAAAGATATCGACCCCCTAGCGGTCGCGGGGGGTACTGCACCGCAGAGAAATGGAGTGACGGAGTCCGAAGGGTTCATGACGTTCATATTACGTTTAAACAGAGGTGTCAAACGTATTCACATTCATTACTCAGGTAGAAGTATAGATACTAGAGTTTAAAAATACTCCTGTAGAAGTTGAAGTATCAACTCAAGTTTTTTACTCAAGTAAAAGTATAAAAGTACTGGTTTCAAAACTACTTAAAGTATAAAAGTAATGTAAGGGGGGAAAAAAGCCATTAAGGACAAAAGCCATTGAAAATGAATGAATCTTAGTATAATGCAAATATATGTATACTATTGAGTATTAACGTGTGTTTCAGAGAGCAGGAAATATGTTGCCTATAGTATTGTAATGGTGCAAAAAGTCAAACTTCAGAGGCATGTTATCATTTATCCTAACCTTTATTTGAATGTACATCCAAGTTTAGTTGCAGGAATCTGAGGGCAACGGATGTAAGAACAAAACTGGACAAGAACATCTGAAACAACCACAACCAAATTCACTCTATCTGGATGGAGCAATTTAACTAGATAGTTTTTTTTTAAAGGCCAAAATGAAATAGAGTAACAAGGCTGTTTTTAAAATGTAAGGAGTAAAAAGTACAGATAATTGCGTGAAAATGTAAGGAGTAAAAGTAAAAAGTCGTCTGAAAAATAATTACTCCAGTGAAGTATAGATAACCAAAATTTCTACTTAAGTAAGGTAACAAAGTATTTGTACTTTGTTACTTGACACCTTGATATGGTTTTGACATTTCGGTAGCTTATTAAACATGGACAATACAACAAAAAATAAAAAATACAAATCTCTTAAATTTTAAGGGTGCTGAGGTTCAATTTTGGGGTGCTGCAGCACCCCTAAAAAAAGGCTAGAAATGCCTATGACCACTATCACAAAACATAATGTTCTGCTTTGCTTTAAATACTGAGTGCATAGGGGGTTAAAATTGAATTACATTCATTATTATGACCATATGTACTTAAACACAGACACTTGTTGAGTAGAAGAATATGCACAAAGATCAGGACGGTGCTGAAAAAAAATGTGATTTAATTCCCACCACATCACCTTTGATTGAACACAGTAATTGAAAAAAATAGAATGATAATATTAAAATAACAGTAATGAAGAGAGTCCTAAATTGAAATTTAAAGCTGTGAATTCTGGAAAGTTAATCATGGTCCTCTTGGTCCTTTACTTTTTCCACCTCAACAATGACTGTGGAAACTATTTCTTATTATAGTTTCCCTGCTCCATCACATCAGATTTACATGAATAAATCACCTCATAAGCTTTTTTTATAAGGTCTGCACAAGTCTATTTATGACCCATTAATTTGAGCCAGGTCTGTTTGAGCAAAGGACAAGTCAAATGAAGGGAACTGAGTCCCAATGACCTGTACTGAGCAACCCCGCCTTAATGTTTATAAGCAGCATTGGGACATGCGCTAAAACAGGTTTTGGCAACATTTCCTTCTCCATGACATCATTCAGGACTGAAAATCACCTTAATTTAATCATTCACAGTCCATCACTGCTTCTCTTTAGTAATTTGTACCCTTTTTCCCTCTGTTCAAGTACTAATGGCTGTGTGTAACCCCTCGGTCATTCATTCATCTATCAATAATTTCTTATAGGGTGCATTGTCTATTTTCAGGGTACGTTATGAGTTTTCTGTCCTGACACTAAAACGTCTACCTCAGTCTATTTGTACGCTTCACTTTAACAACCATACAATCTGGTTTGTACTTGACCCTGATATTATAGTTTTTGATGAAAGCTGTAACATCTAAAACCTGTTACCCGTTTCATTATCTGCTGTGCACAGCTGCAGGGCTCATGTCTACTGCAGGAAACTCGTAATAGTTCTGATGCATTTAAATGGCCTTGTTGATTCCATTATTGTTTGGACATGTTCAAACTGAACTTTTACCTGCTTGGTATGCATCTCCTGATGAAAGAGTTTGCAAATTGCACCACTTGATTGGAGTTGTTTAAAATATTACTAATCTCTTTTCAAGATTGGCCCTTTTCAGTCAGGGTTTAATGATCATGACTAAAAAGTTTCCTGATTGAAAAAAATCACTATAAACTATTTACGGTAGAAAAAAAAAAAAGTATTTAATGCACTGCACCAAAAATGTCTTCCTGTGTTAAATCTTGAATAAAGCTTTTATGTAAACCTTTTTTTTTTTCTCCGTTTTTTGAATTGCAACAATATTTCAAGGTTGCAGGGGAACACCTTACAGGTGCAGTAAATTGTCTCTTTTACCAAAGGCTGCATTTGATTTCATATGCATACACATAGCATGCAACTTGCAACATGTTCTTTTATCATCTATTTTAATCACTGCTTGTTTCAGCTTCATTATCAAGTTGTGGCTGCTATTTAAGCCATTTTGTGTTCCATGGCAACAATGCCTCTACTCTCATACTTAACTGCTTCTTTTAACAAAGTGGCAATCAATCACAGCCCTCACCAGTTACCCGTCAGTCTCTTCAAACATGCAAAAGAAAATGGACACTGTTTTATCCACTTTTTCAACCACACCTCTACCCTGTTTCTGCCACTTTTTAACATTAAGTGAAGGCAAAAGAATGAGGGGCTTTTCCATAACTGGTTGACATCATAAACAGGACAGTCTTGATTTTGGAATTTTTCACCACAATAATGCACTAAGAGATGGAAATTGTAGAATGCTTAGATTAATTTACAATAGATATTGTGCTATAATGTCTCCGGGAAAGGGGTGGTTAAACAAAGACACAATTTTGGTTTAGTGCATGTAGATGAGTTTAGTGCATGTAGATGATCCTGATAGTGCGCAATGTCTGTTTAAAAAGATGGGTTTCAGGGAAGGATTTTTGGAACTCTATCATTTGATTAATGAAGCATTGATATGCATATACATAAAAGGCTGGGAGATTACTTTCCTGAGTATGTGCATAGTTCTGTGAGTACCTATATTACATTTTAGTTCCCTATCAACCCAGGTCTGATTCAGAAGGCTAATCTCGCAAAGCTATTAAAGACTTCCTCCTTCTCTCCAATATATTTAATCGCAAATTATAATGCAAAACCGACTCCTCATCAGCTGAGCTGAAAAGGTGGCTTCAGCTGGATGTTGAACAGATTATCTTGATTCTGGTGTTGAATTTTCACAGGCTGGGTACCCCTACATTATCAGGTCTTGATCATAAACTGCATCTTATATTGACAGTGTATCTGTGGTTTTCTTTTCTTTACATCATTCTGACAACCAAAATGGTTTGGTTAAGAAGAAAAAAAGAACATAGTTTAGATTAGGTTATTTACATTTCCATTTCAGTGTGTTATGACTTGTTTTAAGGTGTCTCAAGGCATAGCACGGCCCTGCTTGTGCAAGACTGAAATGCAGAGGCGACAGAGGGCTTTGGGCGGCATCACCCAGACTCTAGAACCGTTTACTTTCTTATTCCAGAGCTGCTAACATCCATGATGATTTATAAGTTCTCCTGAAAACTTAGTTTTTCTTTTTGTTTTTCATTGGCTTTAGTTCTGGTTCAGCCATATCAACCAGGACGCAGTTGTTTGTTTGGTTTCTTATTTTATTATGCATTTTATTTTATAATGCGAGCACTGTGCCCATAGAATTGCCTTCTAAATAGTTTTACCTCTTATAAAATGATTGTGAAAAAAAGAGGAACAAAAACAGAGTACCGTTTCTGAAAAATACTTATTATTCTAACTTTAGGGACAACAGCACATTTATCTTACTTTTTCATAGCATCTTTTTTTTTTTTTTTTTTTTTTTATTCTTGACATTATTTGGTTTAATTTGCACATTTTGTTCAGCACTTTGGTCTGCTCGCTGTTCTAAATACGTAATATTCAGTACTCGAGTTGAGGGGGGATGAGGGGGGATGAGGGGGGATGGCATGCCCCCTGAAATAAAAACGGTCAAAATCATCCCCCCTGTAAAACATCCATCCCCCCTTCTATTTCAACATTTAGAGTCATCACCAGAAAAATAACTTATTTGACAATTTTCACCTGTTTCAAGTAAATTTTCACTTGAAATAAGTAGAAAAATCTGCCAGTGGGACAAGATTTATCTTCTCATTACAAGCAAAAAAATCTTGTTCCACTGGCAGATTTTTCTACTTATTTTAAGTGAAAATCTTCTTGAAACAGGTGGAAATTGTTGTTTTTTCCAGTGATGAGTCTTGATTTAAGTGTAATAAGATTTTTTATTTAAATGAGACATTTTAACTAGAAATAAGACAAATATTCTTGTTAAGATTTTGAGTTTTTGCAGTGATCCATTTTACTTATCCTGTGAAGGACAGAGGCATATTGATAAGTTCAGAAAAATCTTTTTTATTGTTGTATTTTGATGTATTTGATGTAAGCCCAGTGGATATTTAAAGCTTACAGAAGGCTGCATTTAACTGCTGCTATGTCATTCCTGCAGTATTTCTGCAGGTGTTTTGGTCAGTGCTATTATTTGTAATACCGGTATATTATATTATTTGTAATCAGCACAAATTAACTGTCCCCATATGATAAAATCCTGATGTGATTTTACAACTCGAGTACTGGTTATATTGTCATGTCCACTGTGGCAGGGGTCAGCATGCTGGAGGCTGGGCCTCCACTCCCCTCCTGCTCTTCATCTGGTCATCAACCTCAGCCTACAAGAACTCTGCTGAGCTGTCCAGTCGGCGCTGGATCGTAAACTCTCCTCCCGAGTTAGTCTCTGGGCCGGCCTCAGAAATAGTATCACGTAGTACTCTGTCTGTCTACGAGTTCCTGGCTAATCCTCTGTTTTCTGTCCAGGAACTCCAGCTGTCTGTCCCGTCACAAGCCCGCCTGACTTCCCATGGATCTGCCCGTCTGGTTGTCTTTACATACCACTGCATCCCAGTCTGCTCTACCCTCCGTCGGCTTCCCTCCCCTTGGATCTACCTGGTCATCTCCATCACACAGCTCCGCTCTGCCTGTCATTAAAACCTGTTTAACCTGCTATTTCCATCCACTTCCTTCCGTATTTTCAGTTCACATATTTAAATCACGTAGCCTAATACACATATCCTGCCTTCAACAAAACACTTGTTTCTCTTGCTTAGTTTTGAGATCATTCTGCTAGATGCCTTAGTTTTGTCAGAACTGCAGGTCCATTTCACTCCCAGCATGTGGGAAAATGAAGAGATATTTTGGATGTGTAAAAGTGATATTGAGTCCTCCTGACAGTGTTTATATACAGCATGACTTGTTGAAAGTGAGAACAGGTTGGAGTGTTTTCTCAAAGCATTTGAGTAGACTCACTTACAGTCAAAAACTGGACTGGCAATCTTTCTATGCTGTCTCTTATCTCTTGCGCAAATAAAAACTGGACTAGGTACCTGGATTAGGCAGGAACATGAAATAGACGGATATATGGAGGCTGTAGCGGAGCCAGAGGGGCCGGTGTTCTGCCAATCCTTGCTCCCTGCCGAAAAATCCTACTTTGTGTTTATGCGCATGCGCACAGTCGATTTTCAAAGTTTGATTGCCACGTCCATCATTTCTTGCACAATGTAAAATGGATAATATGAGATGTTGAGTATTTGATCCTTCAAAATTCACTACCCATGACATGAATTGCATTACACTTTGTGAACATTATACGATAAAGAGAAAAAAAACCCCAATCATATCGCTTTATTTGATATACATTCAGTCATTCGCCTTTATTTAACCAGGCAGGTCATTAATAACACATTCTTATTTACAATAACGGCCTGGCAAACGACAAGGAACACTTCGGGGAAGAGAAAGTGGGCTAGGGAGTAAAACACGGTAAAATTGTAGCTCTACAAAGGTAGAAAACCATTAGGGAGCATTTTTTGGCAAAGCAGCAAAAAATGGCAGAACACCGGCAAGGGGGCGTTCGCCACGGGGGATGAGCCAACACTGATTGGCTGTAAAGCCTGAATTATGGTTCCGCGTTAAATCGACGTAACGCGGATCCATAAATCAACCTTAACAGTTTCAGCCAATTTGCCGACTCGGCAAGTTTGCTGCCATGAAGGAGATAAGCGCTAAACTTTAAAAGAGGACTAAGCATGTACAAAGTTTTGAATGTTACCCTGTTTTCCACGTTACCTGGATTATTTTGTTCGGGCTAAGGATTATGGAAGAGTCAACTGCCATTGGTGAGTGAGTGTAACTTAATTTCTTTATCAGAATTTTGTGGTAGCTTTGACCACATGCCTATTTGAATATGCTTTGTGTTGTTGTCAACTAGACAGCTCAGAAATGATATTATAGACCGCTGTGTCTATATCTATCGAAATAGATTGTGTAATTTTAGACCAGTTATGTTTTTTTTTGTATTTAAGCTGTATCAAAGATGGAACCGAGTCAGTCCGTGACTATCTGAGTTTTCAGCTCCATGTGATTGACAGCTGTGTGTGTGTTCTTCTGAACAGGCTTGCTTGGCTCAAAGAAAGTGAGAATAAATGTTGTTTGAGGGGTAGGATGAGGTGTTGTTGAACGTTAAAATGACTATCATAAGGGCCCATCGAGAATGCTCCGCCACTGTAGGTCTTGTTTTAAAGGAGCCGTCTGTAAGAAATGTCCAAAACTGGTACTGCAGTCACTTTCAAAATATTGTTGAGCGGCGTGTACCCTCCCCCTCCTCCCCCCGACCAGAGGTTGCCAGGTAGGCTGCAGAATGCAGCAGGAACGTAGGCTGCTATGGCTGCCATAATTAGAGCCGAGCTGGCAACCCGGATGCTGAAACAATACTGACTTGGTGATTGGGAGATAGGTGGAGGGTGGAGCTTCAGGCCAAAAGAAAAAATGACAACATAAACATCAGTTGAGGGCTGCAACTCCTCTTTTTAAACTGGAATATCCTGGCTTGAGTGCTGTTGTCAGTGACATAAGTATTTGAAATGAACATGATTTTTAAATGTCTGTTGACATATCGGGGTCATTTTATGATTCGTTTTATTATTGCTCTTACATACAGCTCCTTTAAGTCTGATGATATTGCATGAAATACACTTTAAGGTAAAAAGTTAATCAACACCTTGTCTGCATGCGTCCATAATGTTTTACAGCCATATGTAATTCTTACACTACATATAAAACGTATTTTTCTTCATAAAAGGTCAGAGGAATGCGCATTTTTTTGTGTGAATTAGATCTAATTTTCATAGCTTTCAAAAATTGTTTTCCATTTTAGAAATGATGGAGTGTTGACGTGTGTATGTATATTACAAGTACAGTTGTCGTAGTGTGTGTCATTGGGAACAACACTGTGACCGTGAACAAGGTCAAAAAGGTTCTATCTTAGTAGGGCTGGGCGATATGGCCTTTTATTAATATCTCGATATTTTTAGGCCATGTCACGATACACGATATATATCTCAATATTTTGCCTTAGCCTTGAATTAACACTTTGATGCATACAATCACACCAGTATGACGATTCTATATGTCTAAATTAAAACATTCTTGTTCATACTGCATTAATATATGCTCATTTTAAACTTTCATGCAAAAAGGGGGAATAAGTCAAATTTACCAAATATGTATTTATTAAACAGTTACTAAGCAGTGAGTGGCACAAACATAAAAAGTGTAATTTCAAAATAGAAAGTGCACGTTGCGTCTCTCTGACTCCCCGTATGAAGAACATCTGCTAAGAACATGTTCTGGTCCTGGTTTTACCAGGATGACCAGGTTTTACCAGGTTTTACCAGGATGAGCTGCTCTGAGCAGGAGGGGCCCCTTAGAGCACCTTTATATTAAATTGTAGGTGCAGGGACTGCAATGTTTCATCCTCTCCTCCTTTACTTTGCATCACTTTCACTTATTGTTAGAAATATTACGTCATACAGTCTTGTTGGACTTTGTTTCAATGATAGTGATTGATTTCATGTGGCCACATTTAAGCAACACTAGGTGACGTTTCTCAGTTCTGGAAGAGAAAAGTCTGAATTATGGTTCTGCGTTAAATCGAAGCAGAACCTACGGCGTAGGGTACGCGGCGACGCGCACTTACGCCGTAGGCTCTGCGTTGGTGTAACGCGGAAGGCTCGGCTGCGCGTGTCGCGCTGAGCGGCTCCCCAGCTCTCCACAGAGCCGTTCGCGTCGTGTAAGGAGAAAACATCCCCTCCCGTCTTTACTAAACCGGTTAGCTTTGAAAAGAGTCCGCCGCGCGTAGTAACCGCGCAGATGAGCTCACGGCGCAAACAGGCCGAGTTTGGGAAAAGTTAAAGCAGGGTGGAAGTGGCCGGCGGTCCCGGACAGCGACGCTGACACCAGCAGCTGGTCGGGGGCCAATGATAATGCACACACGACAGCACGTGACTGACGTATGTGACTGGGTGCGCTTGTTTGATGTCTCAGAGAAGGAGACAAGACGAGAGAGCGAGAAAAGTCTGTCATTTAATGCCCGCGGCTAAAAGCAAAATGCGTGAAAATTTATACTCGAATATGCACGATAGAGTCATTTTGTACATCGCACAGAGTAGAAGCCGAGATACATCGGCTATACTCGATATATCGCCCAGCCTTATATCTTAGTGTAGGGCATTTACCATTCTCCAACTGTGAATTTTGAAAGACAGGCCCAGCCAATCAAAACAAAAAAGTAAAAAGACAAAAAGTACAAAGAGAAAAAGGGAAAGAAAAATGGAGAGTGAAGAGCACATACACCAAATATTATTGTGGAATAGCAAACCGACTAAAGGCTGCTGCAAACAAATAAAACAATAAGACATTGGAGAAAAAAAATGATAGCAAGCAAAACTGTGGTGCAGTCAGTAAACAATAATCAATTAAACAAGAAGTGTCGAACCAAAAGTGTGAATAAACAAGATATTTATGGTACCGTTTGTTGAAGGTGTGGAATGTGGTGGGCGGACGTGGATTATTATTCCATAAACCTTGTGGGTAAAACAACAACAACTCTACCTTTGTGCGTGTTATATGACTATTATTACTAGTACGCAGCTGCTCTAACTGTTAAGGGAACATTTGGGGTCTCAGCTATAATGATGTGTAGCGTGTGTAAATAGGTATATAAAGGGAAAAGACGTATTTAGGTGGGGAAAGCTGGAGATTATACTGCGATTGGTGCCAAGTACGGTCTAAAACAGCTTTTTAAACAGAAATGTGTCACTAATATCAGTTTTTTCCATTGCCAATCACGTAAATATGGTATACAGTGTTGAATCATACTTCTACTGATAACTTCTGAAACCTACGTTTCCTGAAGGCAACATGATTGAGGAAGGTCCCCAGCCTGGTTGGCCCAAGTGTCGGTCTCTAAACTCCATGAGTCATGTTGTGTTACTTAAATAAATACATGCCCATTCACAGAAGTTGACTGCTGTATTTTCATCTCCTAATCACTGAATGGCTGTGAAACTGCAGAGCAGGAGAGGCTGATAGCTGATTACAAAGTGTATAAATCTTTACAGTTGGCAACAAAGTTGCAGGTGAGAATCCGGAGCAAGAGAGCCCAACAACTCCTGGCTCTCAGCAGATTAAATTCTCCTCAATCCAGATTATGGTGATAGCTGGCTGAAGGTAAAACATCACAGGATCTGATTTTTAATCAAGCACGGTTAGTGGACTGATGAAAAACAACAAAGAACCCCGATGAATGTGACCTACTACTGCTACACCATGGAGCATTTTAAATAAATGTTGTATTTCAGTTGCAAAGCCGCTAATTGGAAAGCTCTGAAGCAGTCTCTGTCAAGACCGCAGAGGATAGTCAGGGTGCAGCCTCCAGCCCCGGAGGATGTTTACAACACACACAGCCTGCAATCCAGCAGCATCTGCATGGACCCTCGCACACCCATGTCTAATTGAACTTTTTCAACCCAACAAACTCTTCAGAGCTTTTTGTGTCAGGGACCTCAAGGCCCCAGAGCTAAAAACACTTAATCAGTCCATCGGTGCCCCCAGTAGTTGTTTGCATTTACAGTTAGAATTACTTGACTTCAAACTTTGTTCTAAAACCTGTTATTGCACATCCACAGCTTTATGAATAATGTCATTAATATTTATATAAAATGTGTTCATTGTTTATTCATGAATTATATTCTTATATGAGATTATTACAGTATTCAACATTTGTAGTGGATCAAAAACACACTTACATGTTATGCCAGAATTATGAACAATATCTGTTCTTGTCATAGGACAATTTTGATTAAATGTTTCCAAATGTTGACTATTACATCGAGGCTATGCATTATAATATTGAATACTATATCTTGGATATGTTGGATTTTAATTCTATGTATAATGACGATTAACGAAAGGATTAAACATTCAATCTGAATTGCATGGCTTATTCAAATGGTGAAAACAATATTAAAGACTAAAATTATACAGTAAAACAAAAAAGATGAGGAAGGTGAAAAGGTAGGAGTGGGTCAAAGTCACTGGTGTCAATGCAACATCTGTTGTTTAATGCTAATGGGGAGTGTGTTTGTTGTGAGGAGCTCTGTGTTCTGTCACCAGCAAGTCAGCATAATGAACATAATGAACCAGTCCAGGGGGACTGCCACTTTGACTAAATATGGGGGTGGAATGACCCAAAAAGACCCTACCCCCTCCTGTGACTCTTCTATGTTCTTGTTCTTGCTGTAACAAAAACAGGTGGTTACGAAAATATTATAGTAGACATTTAAACCAAGAAAATAAGAACCTCATAAAAGATGACCACACTGCAACCAGCACTGTGGAGTGGACACATCCTTACATATACATTACATTATTGAAAATATAAGTGTCTGAAAATATATTATTTAAAAAAATGAAGTGAACTATATTGTTTTCATTGACTGTTTACCCTCATACCCCTGCCTCTCGCCCAAAGAGAGCTGGGAAAAGCTCCAGCAGACCCCTGTGTCTTTGCATTGGAATAAGAAAAAGGGTGGTTAGATGGATGTTCAACCTCCTGTCCTTGTATTTAAATGTATCACAGTTTTTCCATTCATCTGTCCATCTATACATCCATTACCTATACCCACTTTATCCAGGAGTCTATCCCAGCTGTCTTTGCTGCAAAGGCAAGGAGGGTATATGCTCAGGACAGGTCGCGGTCAGTAGAACTGCATGAAACCGATGTTCATTCACATATTGATGTTCAACTTTCAAGTGAATGTTGCAGACAGTGCAGAACTTTGGGACTTATCTTCCATCTCACATCAGTCCAGGGTTGTAAAAGAGAGATCTCTTTTCCTCACCCTTTTAAAAAATTTGATTGGGTCTCATCATGCCTGCCATTTAAATAATTCTGGGTTATTTCCCTCAGTTAGGAAAACTTCCTAAACAAAATATGATTATTTCATAGAACCTATAATCACGTACAAAAACAGCCCCATGGTGAGTTTCAGAATTAAAACTAAGCTCAAGCTGTTTACAGCTGGTATTTAGATCCATCCTGAGTGATCAGAAAAGGACAGTCTTAACCCCCTGGAGTCCAGGGTGGAATTGGCCAGTTTTGACTACTTTTGATTTTATCTCTATATTTTACCTTAAAAACGGCTTACCTTTCTTTGTTTAATGTCATTTCATTCAGCACAAGCTCACTTGTGAAAATTTAAAGTTGTTTATTCATTTTATTTATTTATTTGACACACTGTATTAACACATTTAATCTAATTTCACACAAAAACATAAAAGGTACAAAAAGACTAGTTTTCTTTTTGTAAAATTTTTTAAACAAATGACAAATGTGTTTAACAACCCATTAGAAATATAAATATAAACAAATGTGAACAAATTTAGCAAAAAAGTTAAATGCAACATTTTACGTAAAAAATCAGGGAATGCCTCATACTGAGGAAGTAAGGAGGCTGCATTCATTTGTTTAGCTTCCGTAAAGTGCTCAGCTGAATCACACATAATAACAATGCCATTAACTTGAGTTGAAGGCACCTGCGTGAATACAGAGTGGTTTGTTGTATTTTATTCATTCCAATCAACTGTATCCAATGACCCTAATGGCATCCTGAGGATAGCAAACAGTAGTTATTTATGTTAAACTGTATGGGTACACAGTTAACAAGAGGGAGAGGTTTTGTTCATGAATTTCAAAAACTCCTTGCCCATTATCAGTCTCCATAGGTTAATCCATTTTACCATGACATACATACATACATATAATCATGTTTTACATCAATACCAGTGTGAGTCAACAGGGAAGCCAGGAGTAAAGATTGATTCTTTTTTAAGCTCTTGTGGCTTTGCTGAAAGTGGTGGGATAGAAAATGGGATCAACGAGAGAGAGGGAAGAAACACAGCAAAGGGTCACAGGTCAGGATTCACGATTCATTGCAAGGCTGACTGTAACCTCTGTAGACGAGGTGCCTGCTCAACCAAGTGAGCTATCCTACACCTCAGCAGTTGAGATTCTGAAATTGATTTTATTTATATGTATGCCTATTTAAATAAATATAACAACATGAAGTAAAAAGCTGCAAGCTGATCAAATTTAGACATATCTGAATTAGAGAAGATGCTTGCTGTGATCTACAATGGGAGACAAATAGTTGACTAAAGTGTAGCGTTACTCTTATTACCTCGTGTTTTTGTAAGTCCAGTGCACATTAATTAGGGTTTATAAGGGTTCCTTTTTCAGGTCTTTGATGAACTGCTTTTTAGGTTAAAGAATAATGCAATATGTTTTGCTGATTCTACCTTGTTTCTGGTGGAAAGCTTAATTTACAGTACAGCGAGCTGAATACAATCTATACAAACCTATTGTACATAAACTATAAGTAAAGCCACATAATCTGCGAGAGTTATAACATGTAGAGTAGTTTTTAAACCTGGTGGCACTTTCCATGCTCTTAGCATAAATCTTTAAACATGACTCATGGATGAAAGCTTCATCTGAAGGCTATAAAGAAGAATAACTTTTCTGCTTGGCTGATTAGGCCACAGACTGCTAGTCCCGGTGTCTTGTCAGCTTTTGAGTACTGAATGTCTTGTTTATAAATAAATTTTATTTCATCCGAACTCATGACAATATCATTGACATCAAGGTCATTCTTTTTGTCAGCTCGTGGCAACTGGAGATGGGGGTGAGCTTTGGCTGTGGATTTCCTAAAAAAAAAAACCCTTCCATGCCGGTTGAAATGACCTCTGGAAAATGCTCACTTATCAGACAGGCTTATCGGTGTCATTACAAAGACTTTCAATTCTAACTCAGCTTATTTTCTTTTATCTAATTAATGAAACTGTCTTAATTATGCAAATGTCATTCTGCTACTTGCATGGGGGCATTGGAAGTGTACTGACTGTGAGGATAATGTGATCTCATAATGCGTCTGCAAGCCTGGGGCGAGAACATTCAATATAAATTCAATAATGGAAGATTTTGGCTTAGACAATTGGATTTTGATTGGCATAATTGACACTTTCTGTTCACCCGCATGTAACACAGCCCATTGTGTACTGTATGAGATTCATGTGTTGTTGGTATAAACAGGACACAGTGGCACAGAACAGTGGCAAAAGTCTGATTTATCCTTGATTACCAAAGGATGTCTTGTCCCGAATGTATTCGTCTTCATCAGCATTATGACACATTTATGGAAGATGCTGTATGAATATATTTTATGCGCTCTGTTCCTGAGCTGCATCGTGTCTTTCACATTATTTTTGATGTTGGTGTAAAACATTTTTTTTTCAACTATTGGGGGAAAATAGAGTTATTATATAACATGTCATTTTTCTTTCCGACAAAATTGGTAAAAAAAAATATGACTATCCATAAATGTTCCTATGACTTACAGTCAAAACTCATCTTTAAAGAATTTAAAGCCGGGGGTGCTCATGGAGGTGCGATGGGGCCCTGGCCTGGCTCGGTCGGCCGGCCCCCGTCGACCTGGTTGGCCGACGGGGGAGCGTGGGCGCCTACCGTGGCCAGTACCACTCGCCCTGCCTCCTGGCTTCGGCCTCCGCTCCCCCTCCTGTCCACCCTACACGACTTACACACACATAGGTCTGAGGGGGCGGGGGGGACACTTTCCCACGGGCCGTGGTACTCCCCGCCCCACGATTTTAGTAACACCTTAGACACTGCACACTCAACATTTGATAAATACACTTAACAAGGATACTTAGCGTCTTGGAGGGGGAGGTCATTGTCAAATATGATACCCTGACCTCCTCCTCCCTGTTTTTATTGCATTATTCAGATTCACTCAACAATAGGGGTGGGAGAAGGGCCCACATCACCCGCATTCCCTCGGCGGGTCACGGTGCCCGGGCCTGGCGGGGCTCGCCGCGCAGCCTGGGGTGCCTCCTGGCGGTGCTGGACCCCCCCGGGGAGGGGGAAATGGTGGGACAATAAAATGTAATAATGTATTAGTATTATTATTATAACATGGATGGTTATTATTATTATTGTTAGTATACTATTATTAATTATAGAAATCAGATGGATGAATGGATGGATGAATGGGATACCTGGGTCTGGGGCCCTCCGTCGTCTCCGGTCCCCCCGCTCCTTCGGTCCTGGAGGGCCGCTTTTGTAGGGGCGGGTGCACCTGCCCGGGTCGGTGGCTGGGGCGGCTCTGTCTCTCCGGGCAGGCTGGCCTCTCGCCAGGTCGTGGGGGCCCCGCCCGCGGGTCCCCTCGGTGGCCGCTGGGAGGGGGCGGGCCTCGCTGGCGGTGGGTTTCCTCCCGCCCTCTTCTCTCCCTCTCTGGGGTTGCTGGTGGCCTTGGTTCCGGGTTCTTCCTTGTCGGCCTCTGGTCTCTCGGGTGGCGGGGTTGCGCCCCCCCTCCTCCATATAGATACAGTTCAGGTGGAGCATTGATAGGACTATTACACACACACTTTATCAATTAATAAATATTTTTCACAGAGCGATTGAACGATTGAAAGAAAAACCAACAACAAAAACAGAACCTAAAACTGTTCGGACTAATTTATCTGATCAGTTCAATCATATTCCAGCTCAACTGAAGCCTCCATCCATCCACGAACTGTTGTTTATCAGTGTTGGGGTTGTGGGGGCAGCAGCCTAAGCAAAAAGGCCCAGGCCTCCCATTCCCCAGCCACTCATCCCTCACCCTTCTAATTCACTTAATTCAATTCATTTCAGTTGAATGCAAGTGATGCATATAGTGCCAATTCATAAAGAACAGTCTTGCTAAAGAACCCAACAAATTGTTGCAAACTGTATTCAATCCTCACTGGTGCAATTCCTCACTCTAACTTTGCATGAAGCAACAGTGGAGAAGGAGAAAACGTAATTAACAGGGAGGAAAACAAACACCTCTAGCAGAGTCTGGCTCAGAGAGAGCGGCCATCTGCCTTAACCGGTCGGTTGAGACCAACAACCGCAGGGAGATCACTCGAGGGATATCTGTCGATGAGACACAAAGGACTAAAATGTTAATTACAATAATAACGACATATAAGAAGAGTAGAGAGGGAAAGTGTTCATGGTAGGTCTCCCAGTGGGCTAGACCTATAGCAGCATAACAAAAAGGTTATCCTGAAAGCTTAATCGAAAATAATGGCTTATAGTTTAGTTTTAACGGTAGAGAGGGAGTCTGAGTCATGGACAGAAACTGGAAGGTGGTTTCACAAGAGAGGAGCCTGATAATGTAACTGGAGGTTCTACCTCTTTTTCTCCTTTTGGAAAACCAAGAGTACCCCTGCAGTTTGTGAATGAAATTCTCTTTCGGGATAATATGGAACTATCTTAGCTCTTTAAAAGTAAAAATGAAAAACAGAAAACAGTAAATTATTATTATTATTTTTTTTTTCTTGTCTGCACACATATTAATGGTTAATAACATGCTGGTAAGAACCTAAGGCATATATATCTGCATTGTTAATATAAAATACATATGATATATTTTTTTTAATATGTCACATATATTGATCTTATTAATTAGGGGTGTAACGGTACACAAAAATCTCGGTTCGGTACGTACCTCGGTTTGGAGGTCACGGTTCGGTTCATTTTCGGTACAGTAAGAAAACAAAATGCAAAATATAAACGTGCTAGTTGTTGTAACACACGTACCTGGCAGAAACATTTCTTTATATCATGTTGTCTGTCGCCCGCGATATTTTTTCTTTTTTTGGCCGGCGCCATAGTTGGCTAGCTACAAACTCTATACATCCCATAATGTATAATAATATGCCTGCGCTCTCAGCAGCGGTACTCGCATCGTTAAGGCTGATTTATGGTTGTGCGTTACACCAACGCAGAGCCTACGGCGTAGGGTACGCAGCGAGCGGCCGTACGGTGCACGTCGCTGCGTACCCTACGGCGTAGGCTCTGCGTTGATTTAACGCCGAACCATAATTCAGGCTTTACTAGGCAACGAAGCAGGTTGACTCACGTTGCAGAACAGCACTGCAGAGGCGCTCAGAAACGTAAATGATCATTGTTTTTTTTTTTTTTAGGCCTGGCCAGGCCCCGCCAGGCCTAAACAATGGTAGGGGAAACACTGGACTTGTCACAATTATGTGCTTAGCTCTTTAGTTCTTCATTAGTTAGTGCTCTTTTCTTTAATCTTAATACTTTCTCGGTGTGAGCGCAACTGCCTATGTGCAGCTGTAGCAGCGCTGGTCTGCTCCACAACGTGCGGTCCTCTACTTAATATGTCCCTGTGGAAACTCGTTCGGTACGCCTCCGTTCCGAACCGAACACGCTATACCGAACGGTTCAATACAAATACATGTACCGTTACACCCCTAGTATTAATATATAGACATGTATATACGCATACATACGCATACACATACATATATATACACATACATACAAACCCAGTTGTTTTTTTTTGGAAAGGTGGAAGGGGCGGGGGTTGACATCCGCTCCTAATCCAGGAAGCGAGAACACATATGGAGGTGCACGTCAAGCACTGGAGTGTGTGTGTGTGTGTGTGTGTGTGTGTGTGTGTGTGTGTGGTTACTTGTCTACATGGTCCCTAGTTTTGGACCAGCAGACCTGTCCAGGGAGAAAATGTCCTTTACACCAGTGTTTCCCAACCCTGATCCCAGATCATCCTCCATATTTTAGATGTCTCCCTGCTTCAGCACACCCTGATACAAATGACTGTCATTTACAGACTTGTGCAGACCTTGATGATAAGCTGATGATGACCATTAATTTGAATCAGGTGTGTTGATGCAGGGAGACATCTAAAACATACAGGGCTGTGTGCCCTAAGGACCAGGGTTGGGAAACGCTGCTCTAGACTAACTAAGCATGACCGAAAATAAGGGCCTGACTCAGGATTGCATTTAATCAGGTTTGTTCTCAGCGTAAGGGTTTATGAGGGATGTCACACAGTGGGTCGTGCAGCCAGGATTACCTTGTGTCCAACTGATGTGTGTGTTCTTAAGCCTAAAGAGCTTGATGTTACATTTTTCTTGAAAAGATACGAAAGACAATATCTGTTTGACACAAAACACTGCCTTTCAAACAGCTCATCTTCTCAAAGGCTGGAGACTGCAAATTGATTACACCCAATTCTCTGTCAGGTCATAAATAACTATAAGTGACGAGTGTTATATTAACCACATAATAATTCTCTCACATCCTAAATACATAACAATAGGCAGGCATAGACAATGTATGAATGGATAGTTTCCAAGGAGACTGACACATAAATGCACATTTCATGAAAAAATATATTTTTTATTCAAGAACTGTGGCTGTCTTTTTTCTTTTTCTTTTAATTGTGGAAAATAACAGAAAAAATGAATCTGAATTCAAGATGATTGAACAGTGAAAATAATAAGAGGGTCAAAATGATTGGATTTTCTCCACTTTGCTGGTTTTTGCTGCCATCAGACCATTTATCTTCCTCTTTCTTGATCAGCGCTCATTAGCTTTAAATCATATTTTTTTCCGAGTACACTCACAAAAGGCATCCAATTAAGGGTCAGACAGAGTCCCTTTATCTTCAAACTGGGTGGGCTGAAGCAGACTGTTGCTGATAAGGTTGCAGGTGGACCGAAAAGCACAGGGATCATAATTGTGCATTTTCTTTTTTTGAGTAAAGTTTGTTCTGTGAAGTAACCTGCTTTATCTTTCTTAAAGGCAACCAAACCCTACAAAATGTGCCGTAGGTTGAATTATTTTTATAATTTCATAAGATGTCTGCAATGGCATCAGTTGTTCTCTGTTTAATGTCTGTTCTGATGTTTACTTATGTCATCTCTGGACATGAACAATACACACCATTTCCCCCATGTGATCCCAACCTGGTCTTACATGTGATAACATGTGAAATAATAAAGAAATGCAATCTTACAAGTATGCAGATCTCACATGTTTTGTTGTCGTTAGTATAACATTTAATTTCTTAACTGGGGCCCAAAGCAACAAGGAAAAAGATTGCACCAGGTCTTAGGAGATTAGTAGTTGTGCTCATGGAACTGAACATTTAGTAATATCTCGCAGCATGATTTCAAAGTCATGCAATTCAGTGGGAGGCAACACTGGTGTCTGGCATATTTTGTTAGGGCCCGAGCACTTGCAGTGCGAAGGCCCTATTGTATTTGCAGGAATTTTTATTATTATTATTTTTCTTCTGACAAAGTGATGGCCTTTTTGCCCCCCTTAACATGCCCAAAAAGTCACCAAATTTTGCACCCAAGTCAGGCCTGGCGAAAAATTTGATATTTAATGGTTTGCATTAATGGGCGTGGCAATATGGCTCAACAGCGCCCCCCGGAAAACTTTGTGCCTCAAGCCCCACAATACGGTTTGACGTACATGCACGAAAATCGCTACACACCTGTATCATGGCACAACTTAAAGAAAAGTCTCTTGGAGCCATGGCCGAAACCGAACAGGATGTCGGCCATTTTGAATAAATTGTGTCATTTTGGCGAAATTTATGCCATTCCTTCGGCAGTTAATTCAGCCCGAACCGTAACGTGCACCCAGGTGTGTTATACATCAAAATGTGCGTCTACATCCTGCGACACCATGCATTACTTTTCTGTTTCAAAACTGTTACCGTGGCGACGCTAGACGCCAAAAGGCGCGCCCCCCCCTTCATGTGATTGGTCCATATTTGATAGTTCTCCAAAAGTCACCAAATCTTGCATGCAAGCCAGGCCTGGCGAAAAATTTGATATTTAAAGGTTTGCATTAATGGGCGTGGCAAAATGGCTCAACAGCACCCCCTTGAAAACTTTGTGCCTCAAGCCCCACGATACGGTTTGACGTACATGCACGAAAATCGGTACACACCTGTATCATGGGACAATTTAAACAAAAGTCTCTTGGAGTCATGCCCGAAACCGAACAGGATGTCGGCCATTTTGAATTAGTCGTGTCATTTTGGCGAAATTTATGCCATTCCTTCGAAAGTTAATTCAGCCCGAACCGTAACGTGCCCCCAAGTGTGTTATACATCAAAATGTGCGTCTCCATCCTGCGACAACACGCATTACTTTTCTCTTTCAAAAGCGTTACCGTGGCGACGCTAGACGCCAAAAAGCGCGCCCACCCTTCATCTGATTGGTTCGACAGAAAAAACTTTGTGCCTCAAGCCCCATAATACGGTTTGACGTACATGAACGAAAATCGGTACACACCTGTATCATGTCGCAACTAAAAGAAAAGTCTCTTGGCGCCATGGCTGAAACCGAACAGGAAGTCGGCCATTTTGAACATTCTGAATTAATTGCGTAATTTTGGAGCAATATATGCCATTCCTTCGAGAGTTAATTCAGCCCGAACCGTATCGTGAACCCAGATGTGTTATACATCAAAATGTGCGTCTCCATCCTGCAACTACACGCATTACTTTTCTCTTTCAAAAGTGTTACCGTGGCGACGCTAGACGCCAACAAGCGCACCCCCCTTCATCTGATTGGTCCATATTTGATAGTTCCCCAAAAGGCACCAAATTTGGCATGCAAGCCAGGCCTGGTGATAAATTTGATATTTCATGGTTTGCATTAATGGGCGTGGCAAAATGGCTCAACAGCGCCCCCTAGAATACTTTTCTCTGCCATAACTTTTGAATGGTTTGACATAGAGAGTTGTAGGTG
Organism: Cololabis saira; assembly: GCF_033807715.1. Taxonomy (NCBI): domain Eukaryota; kingdom Metazoa; phylum Chordata; class Actinopteri; order Beloniformes; family Belonidae; genus Cololabis; species Cololabis saira. The sequence continues at coordinate 12,569,828 of NC_084594.1, forward strand.
GTGTCATGGGACTCTGTAATGAGTCCTTAAGCTACGTTGGCCTTAATTAGCCCCGCCCCTTCTTCTGATTGGTTGTCCCTTTTTTCTGCTATAACTTTTGAATGGTTTGACATAGGAAGTCATGGGTGGTATCATGGGACTCTGTAATTAGTTCTTAAGCTTTGTTGGCCTTAATTAGCCCCGCCCCTTCTTCTGATTGGTTGTCCCTTTTTTCTGCTGTAACTTTGGAATGGTTTGACATAGAGAGTCCTGGGTGGTGTCATAAGATTCTGTATGGAGTCCTTGACCTTCATTGGCCTGAATTAGCCCCGCCCCTTCTTGTCATTGGTTGTCCCTTTTTTCTGCTATAACATTTTAATTGTTTGACATAGGAAGTCGTGGGTGGTGTCATGGGACTCTGTAATGAGTCCTCAAGCTTCGTTGGCCTTAATTAGCCCCGCCCCTTCTTCTGATTGGTTGTCCCTTTTTTCTGCTATAACTTTGGAATGGTTTGACATAGAGAGTCGTGGGTGGTGTCATCAGATTCTGTATGGAGTCCTTGACCTTCATTGGTTTGAATTAGCCCCGCCCCTTCTTCTGATTGGTTGTCCCTTTTTTCTGCTATAACTTTTCAATGGTTTGACATAGGAAGTCGTGGGTGGTGTCATTTCTGATACTTATGGGGGGCGGTGGCCGTGAGTGCGAGGGCCCGTTCATTGCTGCTTGCAGCTTTAATTTGTTTTGCATCTGCATGGGATTTCTAAAGCCAGAAGACTTTATCTGATATATTACAAGAGTGTCTGTTTCAATACGAGCCATGATGTTTTCCTGACTCTAATCAAGTAGTTTTTAATGACAACTTCATATAACATAGTTCTTAATGTGTTGTTGTGGTATGTGTATATTTGTTTTCCATTTTTTTCTCCAATGTATTGTTGTTTTTTGCTTCTGAATACTGCAATGTCCAGTTGGCTAGCCATCATCAGGTTATCAGTCAAGTTGTGACAAATCCTACAGGATCTTAGCTTTGCTCTCATTTTACATCAAGTTTGACAGTATCTCTCATTTTGCCTCGGGAATATCCACACATATGGTATTTTCCTGTACACTAGTCCAGTCGTATTTTTTACTCAGAACCTGCGACCGGTATATATTGTGTATGTTCACTGGGTTGCTGCTCCGTAAGACTACTCCCCGCGTTCTTGCAGTGTCCTCTTAACATGTTTCGGGAGCTCTGTTATTGGGTCCTGGATAGTGGATTTGATGCACACTAATCCCCTGTCTTGCTTCCTCTAATATTGTGGGTGCTTAGTGTGTATTGTCCTTGGCTTATAAGTATGTGGCTGCTGCATATAATTTGAAATGTTTTAGATTAAGCATATGAACAGTGACTTGGACCGCAATAGTACATCTGTGGGATAGGAAGTATAACAAACTTGTTGTAAAATTTGCATGCTTAACAAAAAGCCATTCCCACTCTCAGGTATAGCATGTTACATATACATATATTTTTTTTTTTAAAAGGTATCTCTCCTGACAGAGTCCATTTGTAAAAATCTGCCTCAGCTGTGCTGCTTAGTCAGTGGCCTCTGAAAATAAATTTGGAAAAATCACAGCTAAGTGCAGAAACCACTTACTGAGGAAATATTCAAAAATATCCTGCATCAATTTAAACTTTGCAACCTTGCAATCTAAGCGAGTTATTTAATAAGGTTGAGCTTCAAATCTTATCTTTAAAGACAACATGCAGTAATTTAAAACCCCATTTACCATTTTTCAGAATACAACCACAAAAGAAGTGCTTACATGCTCACGATGCTGTCCCGAGAAGAAATTAAAGTGGTTCTCACCTTTTACTAGCATTTTGAATGGCCATCACAAGGCCTCATTATTCATAATGACACTGATCATCTATAGGAGCGTCAGATATGATAAAAACTAAGCTTATGTAGAAATAACCTTGTTTCCGAATCTGATGTCTATGGATCTAGTGCCTTTAACCTTGAACAGAAACAGATAATAGGTTTGTCATTGGGGAGCTTCCCCCTTACCACATAAGGAGCCTGTAAAAGAGATATATATCCGGCCTCATGCTGATGAACTCTGCAGTGTTTGGGGATTATATCTCAATTCATTCTCATTTACCTTCCTGCCAGTCTCTAATTTGAATGACCCTGACAGGATCATTAAAGCAGAAGTTATCATCGCCGCCTGTAGATGAGATGTGTCCTCAGACACTGAGAACTTTCACAGTTGCCTAGTAAATGTCTTCTTAACAAACTTTGGGGTACAGTTATTCTCACCGATGGGAAGTGAAATCTGTTGTAATTACAACCAGTATATGAAAGATTGGTGCTTGATTTAATCTATGGCAGTGATCCACACCATGTCTGTCACGATCCTTTGGTGTAAATTTGTTGTTAGACAAGAGCATGCAGGGAAAATGATTATAACTAACAAGCATTGCTTCGGAAGAAGCATTTACTGTCTATGCGGGAGGAAAACGTTTCCCATTTCAGTAATTTTCACAAATATAGCAATCACAATATTCATCATGAGTTCTTTTATTTGGTTAAAAGTAACAATGCCTTGAGAAATATGAAAATATTCAAACAAATGTTTATAAAAGGACTGTTTTTCATGCATCAAAAACAGAGTGGATACATTACACTCATACCTGCTAAACTGCATTTATTTTTATAAACACATTGAATCAAATCATTGCATTGCAAAAGGGGAAGAGGATTACCAAATAATAGTATTTCCTTTTAGCTTCTTTTGTTTTTTTTGTACGTAATACTCCAACTGCAATGTACTGATCATACCAGATCAACATAAGTTTATAATTTGTTGTTCCTGAAAGATATGTTGACTTCTTTTTAAAAATGTATTTACTTATTCCAATAAGAAGTAGTACTTATGTTGCACTCACTGTATTTTCAATTTCCCATGGGTGCTAATGTAAGCAGATCTAACCCATGTCTGCGTGGCTGCCAGTGGCCCCATGTACACTCCAGGAGGAGCACTGCCAATGGGACAAATCTAAGAAGTAGATGTTTGAAAAATGAAGAGTGCAGACTGCTGTGTCTGGTATTTTCCACGAGCCACAGCAATGTTTGATCAATGATGTTCACTCCAAAAGGTAATCATCTCTGGTTAAGACATACAAGACTACAGAGTTTGACTTCAATGGTATAGTCAAACAGAACATCCCAGTTGTGTCATTTTCAGAAAAGAAAACCATGTTACTGCTCCCCCTTTTTTCTCCTTATCTTTTACCCAAGAGCTAGCTTCATATTTAATCGATTCCTCTCTTCATATTTAAATTAGCTGTAAAATCCCACCATCCAGTCTTAGACATTGAACTTACTGGTTACATGAACTGAACATTCTGTGAATCGTGCAGACATCCTTAGCCATATACAGTAGTAGCTTATTTTGCTCATGACATGCCTTAAGACACATAAAAAGACAACAAACCGGTGTTAACACGGTTAAAAACTCAATAGTTATCAGACTAAACTGATTAAACTCAAACACTGGGTTCTACGCTGACAGATCTGAGAAGTTATGCTTCAGTGCTTGACTTTATGTGCAATTACAGCATAATAGTTCATTCCCTCTTGGGATTCCTGCTTGAAAATGACATACCCAAATTAAAATGAGTGCATCCCATTTAAAAAAATCTCTAAAACAAATCATGATGACTTATGTGAAATAATAACAGAAGTGTAAAGGATAAGTATACAGATTATGAGAGCGGAGGTATATCTCTATGGAATCTTCAGACACCTCACAAATCCACATCATTCTTGGCATTATTCAGACAGAAGAGAGAAGAGATGTATGTTTCAATTAAGATTATATTTGGTGGACCTGTTTACATACATTTCTGTCACTAATAGTGATGATCCACAAGAGATTCATAATAGGGACTTGCAATTTAATGATTTTCTGATTGCAAAACACCAAAGGTACAAAAACATCTACTACTACTACTACCAATACTACTACCACTACTACTGTAATTTAGTAGACACTGTTATCTATATTGTAAGTTATATTACAAGTACTGGTCAGACTGCTGTGCGTCCAGTTGGACACAGGTGATGAGGTTGCTTTTTATTATCAAATGTTGTCTCACTGAGTTTTTTTCATTGCAGAGTGATCTTCCTTACACCCTTGCAATCTGTTAACTTTAATATGAAAATATGCTTTTGTAGCACGAGGCAGGTGATAGGTCAGATTTTCTTGGGCACATTGTATTTTAGTCTTGTTACTATGAGTTAATTTGGAATTCCGGTACAATAGGTCTTAATAAACTTGAAACTGAACTTTTTCTTGTTGTGATTGTTGTGATGCAAGTGTATGCTTTGCATGATTAAAAATTACTTTAAACCTTTGATGCTGACTGTATCATATTTGATGAATTTCTGAGACTTCTGAACAACCCCCATTATCAAAAAAGGAAAAAAAAGGTTTTACTCAAATCAAAAAACATATAAATTAAAGCTGCAAGCAGCGATGAACGAGCCCTCGCACCCTTGTGCACGTTCAGGTGTGCTGCAGTGGAAGCATTTGTATGACTTGCATGTAGATGTCTTCAGGCCTGGACATTTAGCGGAATCATGTCCGATGACACCACCCACGACTCTCTATGTCAAACCATTCAAAGTTATAGCAGAAAATAGGGACTATCAAATATCGAGCAATCAGAAGAAGGGGCGGGCTAATTTGCACCAATTAAGGTCAAGGACTCAAAACCGAGTCCAATGACACCACCCACGAGTATTTATGTTAAACCATTGAAAGGTTATGGCAGAAAGTAGGAACTATCAGATATGGGCCAATCAGATGAAGGGGGGGCGCGCTTTTTGGCATCTATCGTCGCCACGGTAAAGCTTTTGACTGAGAAAAGTAATGCTCATCGTCGCAGGATCGAGTCGCACATTTTGATGTATAACACACCTGGGTGCACGTTACGGTTTGGGCGAAGAAACGGCTGAAGAAATGGCATAGATTGCACCAAAATTACACGATTAATTCAAAATGGCCGACTTCCTGTTCGGTTTCGGCCATGGCGCCAAGAGACTTTTCTTTAAGTTGCGACATGATACAGGTGTGTACCGATTTTCTTGCATGTACGTCAAACCGTATTGTGGGGCTTGAGGCACGAAGTTTTTTAGGGGGCGCTGTTGAGCCATTAGTCCATGCCCATTAATGGCTTGCATGTAAAATTTGGTGACTTTTGGGGCACGTTTAGATGGGCAAAAAAGCCCTCATTTCGTCGGAAAAATTAAAATAACGAGAAAAAAAAAACGAGAAAAAAAATTCCTACAGATACATAGGGCCTTCGCACTGTCAGTGCTTGGGCCCTAATAATTATTTAGAAATTGTTAAATACAAAATTGAAAGTGTTTTTCCTTTCAATATATAACCAGCACTTCAAATGAGTTTTTTGGAACCTTCCTTTTAATTAATTATCTAATTCATTATGTATTTATTAATTTATTTATTCTTCATTTAATGACTTGTAGGGAAACTACACTGAAACAGTCAAGTGATTGATTCTGTCTTTGCTTAATTGTTGTGCACCACATTAGTTCTCTTGTGGGATCAGAACGTTCATGAATTTAACTGAATACACAGTCAGTCATTTTGAGTGGCAGCTTTATATTAGAGCATTTCATTGTGTTGCTTTGGAACACAATGAAATGCTTTAGATTTCGCCCTTGCTACACATATTAGAGACAATTTAAACCTGAAAATAGCTTCCAGTGTTATTAACGTTAGAAATCAATTTCTTTGGATGAATTTCTCTTTCCCCAGTCTCTTTACAACATATTTTCTTCTCTCTGTATGACAGGAAGTCTTGAAATGAGAATTTAAAGCAACTCACGATGAAGACCTTTCCAACTCAACCCTATTACAATGATAATATATCACACTGTCATTGAGTTCAAGACTAAAGAGTACGGTTATGCAGTTAATCTACTTTTAATTACCCAACCAGAGAATGAAGAGAGAATTTTGTACCCTTGACTAAAAGTCTCTTACATCTCAATTTTGAAACCTGAGATGTCACCATATAAATCAGCTTATTTTCTCTTTTTGTGTATGAAACTCTAAAGACTGTTGACAAGCAAATTAATAGATTCAGATGGAGTTTTTTTTTTTACTTAATAAACAAAAATTACAAATTTCAACCAGTTTTTTGAACAAGGGTGAAACGGCTGAGTCTGAGCTCATTTGTTAAGGCTAAAGCATGGTTTATGCTTCTAAGTTGAACAGACAGCATATATGTGCCGTAGCTGGGAACCCAATGCCAGAAACTCTGCTGTAACAATTGCTATGTCCGACCTACACAAAGTAAGTCAACAAATTGAAGGTCAGCACTGCAGAGACGGATTAACATTGGGTGGTGTCATTACAGAGCAACAAAAGCAATGGTGAACAAGTATGCCAATTACGATATAGATGCCATACGTAACCGGCACAGATAGTATCTATGAACAACTATCATTTAAGCCTAACTGAGGCTCATGGGTGAGGGCATGTTTGAGGTGCTTGAATTCGCCCCTTACCCAGACCTGGCTCCAGGGTGGGACTCCAGTAACCCATGCATGGGCAAGTGACACCACTCTTTGATTTATTTCTTCAAAATGAGTCCATTTGAAACCAATTTGCCCCAGGAGACCCTACCAGGGGTAATCGCCTCTGACAGCATGGCTCCTACGATCAGTGGGGACATGTTAGGGTGACATTGCTATTGGTCCCTGAGAAATACATCCTGAAAAAGAATATTATTTTGTCCTAATTAGATAGAGGCAATGACTAATTTATTAATTTATGTGAAAGTAGGATACATACACTTTTGTTAATGGAATTTTATATGATTTTTTGTTTACATTATCGCACGGGGCTTGATTTCATACAGTCATATGCAAAACAAATTGCACCGTCTTTCAGTGTTAATGTTTTGTGTGCTGGAAAAATAGTGAAAAATCTTGTGATTATTTATTTAAATATAAAAGCCAATGGGAAGAGGCAGTATATGAATTAAAAGTATTTAGCAGTTGTACAACTAGAGATCATATTCAGTGGGATATCACTCTTTCATATCACTACACTTCAGAGTGTTTGAGCAATTTTTCTTTTGCACAATTTAAGAGTCAACCACTGCAACAACTTGATTTCCTTTTCCAGCCATTCTGTTGTAAATTTACTGGCGTGCTTTGTATCATTGTCCAATTGCCTGACACTATTGTTTGAGGTGCTTGAATTCATCCCTTCCCCAGACCTGGCTCCAGGGTGGGACTCCAGTAACCCACGCATGGGCAAGTGACACCGCTCTTTGATTTATTACTTCAAAATGAGTCCATTTGAATCACTGTTATCCTGGCCTGTCCGGCAGGACCAATTTGCCTTGGGAGACCCTACCAGGGGCAATTGCCTCTGACAGCATGGCTCCTACGATCAGTGGGGACATGTTGTCATCCTGTTACACACCTCACACAAGTGTAAATTACCTTTGCCAAGAGCGCTGATAACATCCCCACACTATCACAAAGCTTGGATTTTGGACTTGAAGCTGATAACAATCTGGATGGTTCATTTTGTCTTTGATTCCAGTGTTCATTTCTTCAAAAGAAAAAAAATAAACTAAGAAAAAGTGAGCAAGAGAAAATATTGGGAAATGCTGACCATAATACGTACTACCATTGCATGATCCTCCATCTCAGATGCTTCAGCACATTAATGCCAACTGGTGAAATACAGGTATTATAGGATGTGTAAGTAAGGCTACTCTGAGAATATTTCTTGGTTTTTGTCTCCAACCTACTCATATAGTTAAACTGAATGCTCAACTTTCTTCAACTGGAAGGAAGCAGATCAATTTTCCACCACGTGTTGAAGTGTCCCCAGGCAAAACCCAAGGACACTTCAAAATGAACCCCCTGATTAGGGCTGTTCGATTAATCGATTTTAAATCGTAATCGCGATTATGTAATTAGAACGATGTTAAAACGTGAAAATCGTAAAATCGATTTTTCACTTTTTTATTTATTTATTTATTTTTTTATTTTTTATTTATTTATTTTTTTTTTTACCTTGTCTGCACACATATTAATGATTGATACCATATTAATGATTGATGGAAATACCTCTCAATACCTGCGACAAGTGCCCCATGGGAGAGGCTCTTTAGTGTAGGAGGGGGCGTTGTAACATGCCACCGGGCATCCCTCAAGCCAGATGCGGTAGACCGGCTCGTGTTCCTTGCAAAAAACTTGCAAATGTGAATAGCAAATGTAATGACTGACATTACACACCTCTACCTCCTTCATGGGTTGCATTATTATTTAGCATGCAAAGACCCAGTTTAGTTTAATTAGAAAATGTCTTGTTTTATTTAATTGGAAATATAACTTACTGTATGTTCGCAAGTGCTGATTTGCAGATTTTTTTTTCAGAGATAAAACTTTATATTTTATTATATTTTTTAAAACTTTTTTTCAACTTATTTTACAGAGTTTTGCACTTTATTCATTCATTTTTGGTTTAATAAGAGCAAAGTTTGCAATTAAAGCCCAATGGGGCAAATGTTCAATAAAAAAACAGCATATTTGAAATCATTTCTTTGCCTTTTGTCAATTCACAAAATAATCGTAATCGTAATCGAAAATCGGATTTTGAGAGAAAAAAATCGAGATTTTATTTTTGGGCAAAATCGAACAGCCCTACCCCTGATATGTTTACATGGGTATGAACCAATATGTGGGTGTCACTGACTAAAAGAGAACCAAATAGTTAAGAGGTTTTAGAACCTATACAAGGTAAAAACAAGTATGTAATGGAAGTGCAGACTGTTTATATTGCAAGTCCTGGAATGACACTAATGTTGGGAACGGTAAGAAAATGAACATAGTAGCACAAAATTATTTTCAAACACATTTACTTGAGGTGCAGAAAAAAAAATGATCCAGGACATTAGCTGTAGTGGGAGGTCTTCTAAGTAAAGATTAAAGGAAAAACATTTTTTTTTTTTAAATATGTTGAATTTAAATTTACATCAGGTACAGACCGCATTTTATGGCTATTGGATTTGTAATAGGCTATACTATAATGAAAGAATAGCGTCTCTTCTTAATCAATGTCAAATTAAGGTAACCATTTTTTTTACATTAAATTAATTGGGTTTGACGATTTTTGTAGACTTAAAGACTAGGAATCACATTATAGATTCTCTTAGATATATTTCCAAGCTCTGGGAATTCCTCCTAATTAGATCAGTGTTTATGTGCTGGAGGTATTGCCAATTATCTCACTGACAAAGCACAAACATTAATAGGAGATCAACTGCGACCAGACAGCAATGTCTGGAGCCGAAAGCTTAAATAAAACTCTTTGCAGACAGGTTGTAAAGCTAAAGGTGAAATCCGATTAATTACTCTATATACGGGTGCAGATAACAACGCTGAACAAGAATTATTATACATGTATGCATTCTAATGAATTTGACTAATTAACCTGTGATGTCTTTCCCAAAATCAGTCCCTAATTAAAGATAATTAAAGATAAACTCCAATCAATCAATTTTTCCATCACATCAACTCTCTGCTCTCGGCTAAATCCCAGGAGCCTGTGTTACCATAAACTGGCTGAGAGACCATGATTTAATGCTACTAATGAAGATATGATCTTGAAAGCATAACCTTAGGCTACACATGCATGCTCTAATGGAATAAGGTGCGTACTGGGTAGGTGGGGGTGCTCGTCATCATCTGAAAGACAGTGCCAGGAGGTGGACACAGCATCTAAGTTGTACTGGCTCAGGCGAGTGTGAAAGATGGGCTGATAAAGAGAATCTCAGCGGGAACACACAAGAAACACAAACACACAAAAGCATTAAAACTGCAAATGTTTTCTGTCTGTGTCACTCCCATTAACTACATAGTGAAAGCAATTAATTTGATTTCAAATTAGAAAAAAATGTATTGTACCATTATTGTTATGAAACGTTATTTCAACAAGCTTTGGTTGATTTTCTTTTTCAAATTTAAAAGAGGTAAAAATTGTCACCAATGTAAGGTTGACATTGCTATTGGTCCCTGAGAAATCCATCCTGGAAAAATTATATTATTTTGTTCTAATTAGAAAGAGACAATGACTAATTTATTAATTTATGTGAAAGTAGGATTTATAAACAGAGTTTGTTAATGGAATTTTATATGATTTTTTGTTTACATTATCGCACAGGGCTTGATTTCATACAGTCATATGCAAAACAAATTGCACCATCTTTGAGTGTTTAATTTTCGTGTGCTACAAAATAATGACAAATTTTATGATTATTTATTCAAATATAAAATAAGCCAATGGGAAGAGGCAGTATATTAATTAAAAGTGTAAGTACACTTTAGCAGTTGTACAACTAGAGATCATTTTCAGTGTGATATCACTCTTTCATATCACTACATTTCCAACCACTGCAACAACTTGATTATTTCCTTTTCCAGTCATTTTGTTTCAAATAACTGCTGTGCTTTGTATCTTTGTCCAAATACCAATACCCACCATACCAATTTTACATGATATCTGAGCAATGCATGGTATGACCTGGAGGTGAACTTGCTGGCTCATCCGATAAGATTGGCAATTGACTTGAATGTTGTACTTTTCTTTTAAATTATCTATTTATTCTTCAGTTGTTAATAGTCTTTCTTCTTCCAGAATGATGGACTCCAAATTACTTTTTCACTCACAGTTTTCTGCTTTGTTTTCTCAACCTTTTCTAATCACCCTTTAAATATATGAAGAAAAAGTAGTTAAAAAAATCATATTAATTGTGATGAAGTGATTTTGCTACAACCATTAAATAAATTGTTCCAGTCTTGCAGGTTTTCAAGTCAATGTCTGTATTACATTTAAAGATTTGATTCAAATTTTCAAAAATAATTTATCAGATCATTGATTGTCCAAAATGAAACCAGATTGTACTTTTTTTTTTTTAAGAAAAAAGCATGGGATAAAACTTCCTTTCTGCTTCACTATGACTTTGGCTAATTCCTTGCTGTTTAGCAATTTGTTTGTAAGAAAGCTGTTACTCAATCTACTGTAAAGTCAAGTTGTGAAGCCTGTACTTTTATGTGAGCTGACAGATGCACGTAGCGACCTTTCTAAATCTGAACACCTTCAGTGAGTTTTCTGTTGAAGCAATTTCTGACTGCAGAAACATTTCTTATAAATACCAGAGGCGGGTTGTCCATCTTTTTTCCTTTGTCAAAACTGTGGGCATTTAACACTCTTTATTGCATCCTATTTCCTAATCTCTAAGGTACCTATAAGGTGACCGGTCCATGTGGATTGACTAAAGAGTATACATCCATATGCAATGCAATCCTAATTCAATAAATCAAATTCAACAAAGAAAGTAATTACAAAGCTATGGAAATTATTCAAAGACTGAGAGGAAAAGGAAGAATGAGACATATTCTGTTTCATTTTCTGTAGTTTTTGCATTTGAACTGATCTATGCAGGTCATTGGTCTTGTTTCCCCCTGGCTCGCCTGTCGAGTTAGATATATGTAAACTGGCCTTGCCTGCGGCAGCCTTTAAAAGATATCAGTTTGGTGGAGGGTGAGGGCAGGCTGTGTGCAGACCCAACTGAGCAAGCAGAAGTGGGTGGGGGATGAGGGAAGAGGGAAAGTGTGCTGGGGTATTACATCCCCCAGATTGAACACAGTCCCTCAGGTTCAAACTCCAATGTTATGTGTGCCTGTTGACTCATGTGGACCTTTTCCAGTTGCTTTTTCCCTGTGGATGGGGACATGTGACATGGGCCTGTCTATGTGTTTATGAATGTGGCTCATGACAAGGGTGAGTCCAGTCCGATTCACAACAAAAACAGCTTTAGCCTAGGTTAATCAGTAAGCTCTCAGCCTCACTGCCAGCTAATCTTATACCCCTGCCCTACCATGGCCTCTGAGTATTAGACTGCAAGTACACATTACAAACCTAGGGATTTTTTTTTCAATTGTCTATGTATTCATTGCACTCAGACTGCACTCTTCTGGACAGATATTTGAGATGTTGCTCACATGATCTGCTGGACCCACTCTTCCAGCTTGGAGGTCACAGCTTCAAGTGCTCAAAGTACCACTGACACCACATTTGCCTTTATTTTACAGATCTTTTCATTCTCTTCCTACCACCCTTGGTATTTTTTCAGCGTCTTCTGTGCCTTTGATTTGTTACGTCCAAAACCCCTTCTTTCTTCTGGAGTTTGTCAACCACTAGAATGACCTGTTGGTTAACCCATTAATAGTTTATCATTCTGGATTTGGAAGTCCTACTGGATCTTTGCTCTTCCCTTGTCCACAACCTTGAATTTGGGACTTCCAGCCCATACTCAGTACAAACATTTCTGTACACTATTCCAGCAACTTGGTTGTGCTATCTGGGATCTTGTCTTGTGCTGTAAATCCTGGCATTCATCACTCTATGATCCATCCATCCATCGTCCGCCGCTTATCCCTTCCCGGGTCGCAGGGGCAGCAGTCTCAACAGAGATGCCCAGACTTCCTTCACCCCAGACACTTCCTCCAGCTCTTCCGAGGGGAGTCCGAGGCGTTCCCAGGCCAGCCGAGAAAAATAGTCTCTCGAGCATGTCCCTCCTCCCGGAGGGACATGCCTGGAACACCTCCCTAGGAAGGCGTCCAGGAGGCATCTGGTACAGATGCCCGAGCCACCCCAGCTGACAAACGAAGGCGCAGGGAAGCGACCCTCTCGTTCACCGGGGTAAACTCCAACACATGGCGACTGAGCTGAGGGGCTATAAACAAGCCCACACCAGCCCGCCGCCTCTCACCCTGGCCAGCTCCAGAGTAGTGGAGGGTCCAGCCCCTTTCAAGGAGCTGGGTTCCAGAGCCCAAGCTATGTGTAGAGGTGAGCCCGACTATCTCTAGCCGATATCTCTGAACCTCACGCACAAGCTCTGGCTCTTTCCCCCCCAGCGAGGTGACATTCCATGTCCCTACTGAGAGGGTTTTGGTCCAGGGATTGGGTCGTCGAGGCACCCCGCCACGACTGCTACCCAGCCCACATGGCACCAGCTCATCACGGTCCTTCCTGCGGGTGGTGGGCCTACGGGAAGGCGGGCCCATGTCGCCATTTCGGGCTGAGCCCGGCCGTGTCCCACGGGCAAAGACCCGGCCACCAGGCACTCGCCTTCGAGCCCCAACCCCAGGCCTGGCTCCAGGGAGGGGCCCCGGTGACACTAATCCGTAATGGTCCTTGGTGTTTTGTTTACCATAATAAGCTTGTGAATCGCTCTTAGTCTGGCCCGTCACCTAGGACCTGTTTGGCATGGGAGACCCTACCAGGGGCGTAATGCCCCCGACAACATAACGCCTAGGATCACTCGGGCAACACAAACCCCTCCACCACATTAAGGTGGCGGTTCAAGGAGGGGTCACTCTATGATGAACATCCTAATACCTGGTTCAGTATTTTTTCTTGTTGTTTTGGACACCAGTTAAGAACACAACAAGATATGTGATGTCTACATGTGTGTATGCTAGGTCTTAGGAGGTTTGTCTGTGTCCTTCATAGCAGGCTTTTCTAGCAACTGGTAGGACACGCTTTCCTGAGGATTCCTGCTATATCTCTTCTTTGTCCTCAGGATATTTGCTCCCTGAGACACTCACTTAGTACTTTAACATTGTGTGCCATTGTCTGGTTGTGTTTCCAGATGTTTATTGTTTCGTCCTAGAAGCCTGACACTCACTTATCCCTGGTCTCCATCCTTCCACTTTGTGTAAATTCTCATGGTGTTGGACTTGTGGGTAAAATCCTCCATGAATCATGAAAAAAATGGTCTTGTCTTGGCATCAGTGGCTTCCCCCACTTCGTGTGGAAAGGCTACTATACGAGCAGTTTGCCTGATTACTGGAGGGGTGTACACTCTGTGGTCAGTTTATTGGGTTTACCAAGTGTACTTAATAAAGTGGCCAGTACATGTATGTGTTGTTGCCTTGGACTTTCTTCCTCCAAGGCAACAGGGCAAAAGGGCCGAGCACCACCGCCTATGTCTGCCTACGTCACGCAAAACGTGAATGCCCACCATGCCACGAGGGCAACTGCAAGAGGTGACTGCATGATCCCACACAGACGCACATCATGTGGACAGGCAGTACTCTCATGCGTGGGTAGCCGCATATGGAACAGTCTACCAACTACCATAAGAGAATGTGACACATATGCTACATTTAAAGTTGACCTGAAAAAATGGTTGCTACACAGACAAACTTGTGACCATGTTTGACTTAACCGTTGTTATCATGTAGTACTGTCAGACTGTTATTACTACTACCTCTCCTTTAGTTAATGTTTTGTATTGTTTTTTTTTTTGTTTTTTTTTTTTCCCATTCCTACAGTACAATGATTAAAAACTAAAATAAATTCTTCAACACCACATCTAAACCAATAGCATGACCCGGTTTTGCATTGCTGCAACCCCATTCCACCTACATCCCCCCCCTTATTTTTTTTTCTCAAGTCCATAACCCCATACACCACGCACTTTATAACTCTACTCTGCACTTTATAGCTGTGACACTTTACATAGACACTTGCACTTTACTTTAGCCTGCTGCTATAACTTATAACAATAACTTATAAACTATAACTTATGAATGTAAAAATACTATGAAATGTGTTATGTGGTTGGTTGTATTATTGTGATATTGGTTATATTATTGTACTATTGTATTTTTTTAACTGAACATTGTATTGCTCTTAAACTTGGTTGTTTTTATATTCTATCCGGGGGGGACTGCCAATGGGAATTAGCCAATAGGCTACATTTGGGTGCATCTGCTTTTATTTTGTAAATGCATAATGATGTGCACTGTCCCTCCTTACCAAATAAAATAAATTGAAATTGAAATTGAAACTTGCATGTAGATGTCTTCAGGCCTGGACATTTAGCGGATGACACCAGCCACAACTCTCTATATAAAACCATTCAAAAGTTATGGCAGAAAGTAGGAACTATCAGATATCGACCAATCAGAAGAAGAGGTGGGCTAATTTGCACCAATTAAGGTCAAGGACTCAAAACCGAGTCCGATGACACCACCCACGACTCTTTATGTCAAACCATTGAAAGGTTATGGCAGAAAGTAGGAACTATCAGATATGGGCCAATCAGATGAAGGGGGGGCGCGCTTTTTGGCATCTATCGTCGCCACGGTAACGCTTTTGACTGAGAAAAGTAATGTTCATCGTCGCAGGATCGAGTCGCACATTTTGATGTATAACACACCTGGGTGCGGATGACACCACACCAGCCACGACTCTCTATATAAAACCAATCAAAAGTTATGGCAGAAAGTAGGAACTATCAAATATGGACCAATCAGAAGAAGAGGTGGGCTAATTTGCAGCAATTATGTTCAAGGACTCAAAACCGAGTCAGATGACACCACCCACAACTCTCTATGTCAAACCATTCAAAAGTTATGGCAGAAAGTAGGAACTATCAAATATGGACCAATCAGCTTAAGGGCGGCTCACTTTTTGGCATCTATTGTCGCCACGGTAACGCTTTTGAAAGAGAAAAGTAAACACACCTGGGTGCACGTTACGGTTCGGGCGAAGAAGCGGCCGAAGAAATGGCATAAATTGCGCCAAAATTACACGATTAATTCAAAATGGCCGACTTCCTGTTCGGTCTCGGACATGGCGCCAAGAGACTTTTCTTTAAGTTGCGACATGATACAGGTGTGTACCGATTTTTGTGCATGCACGTCAAACCGTATTGTGGGGCTTGAGGCACAAAGTTTTCTAGGGGGCGCTGTTGAGCCATTTAAATTGAGCCATTAGGCCACGCACATTAATGCAAACCATTAAATATCAAATTTTTCGCCAGCCCTGGCTTGCGTGCAAAATTTGGTGACTTTTGGGGCACGTTTAGGGGGGCAAAAAGGTCCTCATCTCGTCTCGTCGGAAGAAGGAAAAAAAAAACGAGAAAAAAAAAAAAATTCCTACAGATACAATAGGGCCTTCACACTGTCCGTGCTCGGGCCCTAATAATAGACACATAATAAAAAAAGCATAGTATTGTATTTTTAAGAAGACAGTTAGAAAGAGTATGTATCTAAACATGAGAACTGATTTCTACATTCACACATTCACAGGAACTGAACTAAGGCTGCAAAACACCATTTACTTGAAGGTCATAAACTGTATGCGACCTTTGCGCTTTTTCTAATAGAGCTCTGTGAAGTGTGTGCTCTTTGTGTCCGTCTATTGTATGTGTGTGGGTCTGTGTGTAATATGTACTTTACTGTGCTGAATGTTGGTGAATGTGTTAGCGAACCTTTGACCCTTCCAGCTTAAGTGTTGCTCTTTCTCAGCCTGAATGCTCCACTCGTCTAATTAGACTTGCCAACCCTGACAGAAATCCTGTCACAATCCACCTGCTCACAAATGGCATTCGCCTGTTTTGTCACCCCTATTTCAGAAAAGTGTGAAAAACTGGATAGGTGACACATTCTCACCATTTCAGTTCATCTCATGTCCTGCCTCCTTTCCTTGGACTGTTAAGGAGAGTAGATATTAAGGTGAACTTGACTGCTGTTGGATTTAAACCACAGCAGCAATCAAACAAAACTCCTCCTTTCAGAGGGAGCTTTATTGTTATTATCCTTTTGAACATCTTTTATGTATGATAATTAATAATATATATAGTCTAATGCTTTTATAGTCCCTCCCTCCCTAACTGACAGAAGCCTTTGCAAATTGCATACGCAAACAACTATGTCTTTCAACACCCGTACAGTTACAGAAATAAACGGGATCTCCCTTCTTTCATGTTTTTATTGTATAAATGTGCCAATTTCCAATGTGACACACTTGGCCGATCAATAAGACCTGCCCCTAAGATGCAAATAATCCAATGCCTGTTGTGTATAACTTGCACAAGGTCCAGAGCTTGGATGTATATTTCACCCCCTTAGAAAAACATTGAAAGATCCCTAAAGCTGGGCATACACTGTGCGATATTTTAAATCGTTTGAGACAGCCCCATCTCACACTGCACAACTAGATCGCGGAGTTCAAAAGTTCACAGCCCACGATTTATGGTCTCACACTGTACGACCCGATGCTCGGATGCGACCCGTCTGCTCACACTATACGATCATAATGTTCACGTCGGACTTCTGTGTACTGGAACTCGAGGTCGGTTTTGGGGCAGGGGTGGGCTGTGCCCACCCAAACGTGCGTCCTGCCCACCCAATTAAAGGTTATGGGGATCCTTTATTTTTTAAAATTTAATTTTTTAAATATATTTAAAAAAAAATCACAAAATATCTGTACCGTTTCTGATTGGGCCGGCACTGTGCATCATTTTTAGAAACAACAATGAACGCATACCGCAAAAGTTGTGTCTCGGCGGAGGGACCCGGCGTCCCAGCAAAATGAGCACAACAGAAAAGTGTTCAGAACAGCGCACAGAGCACGCATTAAAGGCTGATTTATGGTTCCGCGTTACACCAACGCAGAGCCTACGGCGTAGGCTACACGGCAACGCGCACCGTACGCTGCGTTGGTCTAACGCGGAACAATTAATCAGCCTTAAGCAATTTGTGCCGTTCTGTGTGGCGATAAATGGAAAAAGAGACAACGCCGTGATTGGACAAGGAATTGGCTGGGCAGACGTGGGAAATGCAGTCTTTTTTTCTGCTATTAAAATATGATTTGTAATGTGAATTTGCAACACTTTACACTACAAATAATAGTTTTTGACGTGACATCAGAGATTGCGCATGCTCTCTGCGAAAGGATGAGGCAAATCGGGTCGTAGCATGACCAGGATTTCAAACACTTTTGATTTTCTTGCGAGCACACGATTTGTGATCGGGAGCTCATCGTGAGGTGTTAATCTCTCGTTGTTACCCCACGTATACTGCACGAGGCACGACCAACGATTGGGTCGAAATCCGGCCCGATCCAAAAAATAGTCGCACGACTGGAAAATCGGCTCAAAACGAGCCGATAATCGCACAGTGTATGCCCGGCTTAACTCTGTTACAAACATCTGATTCATGGCATTTATGACTAAATATGTTTAATGTAATCGGTATTACAAGTAGCCTAGAGACATTTCTCTACGCTACTTGTAATACCAATTGCAGGTACAGTAAACTGAAGGGGTGGATAATGGAGATTATGTTATCCTATTCCCTAAAGCCAAATCAGACAGAGCTAAATGTCTGCTTTGGGTTGCAGACATGCACTTAACATGCAGAGGATAAACACGGATGTAGACGTTTGTTCTCAGGTAAAACAAAGCAGCAATGCTTTTATATTTATTGTTAACTAAAGATTTTTAATTGCAATTATTGTGCAGCATTACAGCAACCATACACTTTATAATGACTGGACAAACCCTTTGTGTTGGCACCGACAGGTTTTCTCAAAGATTGGTTTTAAAGCCACTTTTCTGCTGTAAATGGGTGAAACAACAGGCCTGGGGAGCCAGCTAGATCACACCCAGCTTATGTCATGTGACTGGCTAGACTAATTACACTTTCCTTCTCGTCTGAACAACGTCCATACCTCAAACATATTGAAAGGTAAATAATACCCTTAGTTGTTTATGCCATTTTTTTATTCATCCATTCTTATATAACTGGGGAAAAATTAAGGTTTATGGACTCATAACTACTTGAATCATAAGAAAATTACTAGCATGGTACACACACAGTTGTATAGGTTTAGATTGATTTATGTTTCAGATATAGTTGCAGTTGCATTCTTTTCTTGTGTCTTGAACAGAAATATCAGCTAAAAGAGTGAATGTTTAACTGAATTAGTTCAGTGTAAATAATATTTTTTTCCCAGTATTATTTAGTGGCAATCTCAGATTCAAAATTAAAGGGTGTTAGCTCAAAAAAAAGGCATGAATAACAAAATAAAGGCTTAGTGAAAAATATGTATTAACCTATTGAGTTTACCTGTGTCTTTTACTATGAAATAACAACTTTAATAGTAAATTGAGCATGTGTATTATATTCTTGATTTAAAACCTTTTTTGTAGGTTTCCAGACCAAATTATCCTGTGAGAGTTTAAAGCACTTTGTCTTTAATACTATTGCAGGTATTTTACAAACATTTTCTCGATCATCTCCTAAATCATTTCTGAATTCACAGGACATTGACAGAGACAAATGTCGGATGAGACTTATGATGACACACTCAAGGCACTGAAGGGGGGATTTAATGTTCCTGCACCAGAGCGATCCAGAACCCAGCACTCTGCATTTATTCAACTGTGGCAGAACAGGACGCATCAGGCCCTCAGTGAGGATGGACAGTCAATGACATTTGATGGTAAATTGGTACCCAAAAAGTCAAATATCTCTGCAGTTGTGGAAAAAAAGGGCTCTTTATGAAACAAAAGGCTCTGTTGTAAGAAAATGGAAAATATACCTTAGAGAACAGGAATTAGGAAACAGCCAAGTAAGCGTGAAAGACACCTTGGACAGACCAAGATGTTATCAGCTCCACAAGGAAACATTCCAGAAGTCCCTTGTCAAAATCTATCATTGCTAAAGCAGTTCAAGATCGACACAAGGTAGACCTTGTGAACATGGGTTAATGAAGGGTAAAGTATGGACAGGTCACATATAGGTATGTTCTGACTGTGATACATGTGTAATAGATTATGTATGTATGGTTAAGACCATTGAAAAGTGAACACAGTGAGGGGGTTGCTAGAAAATGTAAAGACATTTACAATGAGCGTGGTCCACCAAAAGTCATACAGCATAACCAAGGGAATTAATTAAAAGGTGCTCTAAAAGAAAACCCAAAAAACAACTTATGAAGGCCTTTAAAAGTAAAAATAATTCAGAGCCCTCCATACCATCCCCAGAGTCAGGGTAAAGTGGAGAGAAGCTACCATGTCCTAAGGAAAAACATAAAATACGACTTAGTCCAATATCAAGGAGGAGAGAACAGATTCCAACATTAGCCAGTTTACATAAAGATCATGAAAAAAGACCAAAAATAAGTTTTGAGTTGGTGTCTCCTTTTTCAGATTTATTATCAACCAGGCAGCAAAACAGTGCCAACCCAAAAACAAAAGCTTTTATTTGAGGATGAATGAAATAGGATCAGGAAAAAGAGCACAAAACGCAACACACGCTGCATACAGCAACACGGTCAATCTGGGAATTCTAAAGTCTTTGTGTAGAGGCTACATGGTAATGTGTTGGACAGGGTCAAGATTGGCCATCAGAGTCTCACAGAGAACAGTTAGTGACACCAGGTGTTGTTGTGACAAGAAATCCTAAGTTGCACAAATACAAGGTTTAGTTTAGTACCACTCCAACACAAAAGTGGTTCTCAGTTTCTGATGTGACCAGTGTGACAAAACTAGAAGAAAGGCAGTGCTCAAAGTCTCAGCCAAAATCAGTCCAACTAATTGACCTACGAAGACCTTACACACATGCAGACAGATTGGAAAAGTTTAAGTCATCTAACCTGAACATTTGCTTTGACCTAATCCCTAATGAAACTTTCCAATTTGCTGTTATTTCCGATCATTTGGTCACTATTGGAAATGTACATTTTGCAAAAACACTGCAGAAAGAAATGGTGGTCAATCAATTCATTGTTTTTCATTTGGAGTGGATGGGACACCAGTTTCGGAATATGTTTAGGAGACATGAGGGGGATATTTAGAGGATGGCATATCATGGTAAATATGGTGACCACCTAACCCATCAGAAAGAATGTCAATAATATTGTGTCAACTTGTGGTTATGATGCCACCTCTGAAATATCACAATCTGGTGATTATTGCAAAATCCTGCCTCTTTTGGTTCTTGGACATTTCGCTGAGGGACAGGGGGAACATAATATAAATTTAGGGGAACCCTTTTCCACTTTTCAGGCCATGCAGGATGCAGAGATGCATAGAGTGTCCCAACCTGCCCATCTGTCTGACTCTGAACTTGATACTACAATAGGCATGGAAGCAGATCTGGCATCAGACAAACCAGCCCTACCATATGTTAAATATGGTTTCCTGTCTCATCCGAGCCTGGGTTTTGACCTTATGCTGATGTTCAGTCTAAAGAAAACCTTTTGACATGGTTGAGAATACTGGCAACGAGCCTGGAGTTCAATAACTACTTTCAGAGATTGTATCACAAATTATTGAAGATATGACAATGCTTGGGACATTAAACCAAGTCTCTTCTTCTGTGAACAGGCTGCATCATTTTATATATATATATATACATATATATATATATATATATATATATATATATATACATATATATATATATATATATATACATATATATATATATATATATATATATATATATATATATATATATATATATATATGTATATATATATATATATATATATATATATATATATATATATATATATAAGAGAAGTTCTTGCCGAGAGCCTAGAACTGGACAGAGAACATAACTCTTACATTAGTATTATGAAGCTCGACAAACTGAACACAGCAACAGTGTTCTAAGATAACACATAATACACATAAAACAGTTATTTGGCAAGGACAGCCAATGGATCACAGCTTGACTTCGTCTCTGTCATGTAGCTTTTAGGCAGTTCAAAGTTAAGGACATTTACTGGAAGAAGTGATGCCAATTCTTTGTTTTTTTCAACTCACTCAATTTGTTTTTTTTTTTGTTTTTTTTTTTACAGTTCTAAATCAGTTGTCCTGTTCTTTGTTGTGTATTGAAGCGAAGCACCATTATAGTGCCAGTCCAGTTATTTGATTACAGTTCAAAGTGAAAACTGTGTTATCCTTGAGGAATGTTTGAAAAAAAGTTTTGATTATTATATTTCCAAAGATATAGGGTTAATTAATTTGACGTCACACCCAACAGAGACATATTAGACTATGAATTTATATATCTAATAAATAAACAATATTCAAGTTTAAGATTTGTACAACAAATAACTTTCAAATTGGTTCCTGCAACTTTAATTAAGGAGAGAGAGAGTGCGCAGTGGTATGTATCCTTGATAAATGATGAGGACTAATGTATATATATATATATATATATATATATATATATATATATATATATATATATATATACATACACACACACACACACACACACACACATACACATTTCCACATAAATAGGACTGCATTTCCTCAAGAAATGCAGTCCTGTTTATGTGGAATTTTAGTGGATTTAGTGATTTTATCATTGGCCAATAACCTAATACTCAGCCAATAAAAATAAGTTATGGCATTATTGGCAAAATGGTATTACATTTTTGTCTCAAAGGCTTTATTGACAAGTTGTTATGTCATTGACTATTACATAAAGTGGACAAAATTGTTACGTCATTAGCAGGGATTACATTTTTGGTTGTTACTACATTATTGGATGCTACAGTATTTAGTAATAAGCTAATTAATAATACATAATTACATAAAATAATCATTACCAAAATTTGTTGTTGTATTCTTTGTGTAGGCAAAAAAACAAGGATATACATTAAACCTATACATTAAGCATATAAATGTATAAGACAATGGCAGATTTATTTTGTGTTTAATTCTGTAGCCTTTTTGACTTATCTGTTGATTTGGAATGCCAAAAAAAAACAACCCAAAAAGTATGATTATTAAGATTTTGAATCTGTTTTTTTAGCACTTCCTGTTCATTCAATAGCCATTTTAGTAATACCATATTTATTTTATCAATTATTTTGTGCCTGCCTCAGACCTCATGAATCCTCTTTGTCACAGGACTAAGTATGCTGTAGTTACACTGGACCCAGGGCCGCCGCAAGGGGTGTGCGAACCGTGCGACTGCACGGGGCCTCGCGCTCCGAGGGGCCTCGCGCTATGGGCCGTTTTTTTTTTTTTTTTTTTTCAATTTTTTATTTATTTATTTTTTATTTTTTCGTTTTTTCCCTTATAAATATCAACAGTCACGTTCCATTACAGACCTAAATGTGTACTAGTCTGTGCATATCAATAAATATGTGCAATGATGCGCGTGTCTGTTGTTCAATACAACTCAGACCAAGCGCAGACACAAGGTGCTCTGATCCAGACGAGTGGAGTTGGAACAAACTGTCACACAATGTCGAGAGAACGAGACAGATTCAGGAAATTTCCATCAGGGAATGAAAAAAGAAAAAAACTAAAGAAAATGGAAGAGTTTAATGCCTCTCTGAAAGGCTTGTTTGATAAATTTGTTACAAAAGTCACCGATCCGACCGGGTCTCAAGCAGCCGTGGGGCCCCGCGTCGAGGCAAGAAATGATGATGAGGCAGGGGAAGGTATCCAGTATTTTGCTAATTGGAGAGTTAAAATGGCGCATATAGACACCCGATCCGACCCGAAAAACCCCAAAATTTCGCTCGTGCGTGAGCGTAGCGAGCGCGCGAGGGCCCCCCCCGGCCATTTCGCACAGGGCCTCGCAAATCTTCCAGACGGCTCTGACTGGACCTCTAACCGACCTCAGACACTTTACATAGAAAACCCAGCTGGCAAACACAACTCCAAGAAATGAAATCAGAGTCAAGGGAGAGAAAAATAAAATTCTTTTACAGCTTGGTTTCTTTCAAGATGGATGCAGGATGACCCTGTACTCATATATGAATGGCAAGATGTCTCTCAAGAATGTGTAGTTTGGTAGGTTTTTTTCTGGAGGAATATGCTTTTGCAAAGATATAACAATATCCAATAGTAAAGTCAAAGTAAAGTCAAAGTACTCAACAAATTGCCTTTGTACCCACAAAACCTGTAGAAAAAAGGGCTTCTTCCAGATACTGCCAAGAACTTGTTCATTCGTTGGGTCATAATAAAATATAGCAGAAACACTGACTTCTCTCTTCAAAGTTGACATTTTAACAAATTTATAATTTAGCAGTTTTACATAATCCTTCTTTCATAAATGTTATATTTGAAATCACTCAATTCCCATGAAATAAATGAGCTGAAGAATTAATTAGTCTTGCGTAATATTGGTGTATTTTCCATCTCATTAAAATAAATGAGAAGATATTTTTTTGTGTTTTTATCTGTAACTTGAGACAGAGGTCTACTTCAATGCCTATGATTACCATTTTTGCTTTTCTCTTAAAAATAGAAAAAGTATTTGGAACATTTCCTAGAATACCTTTGCTAAAAGTCTGATGGCTAACAAAAAGTAACTAACAAAGGTATTCATCAAATTACCTAAAGAAACGTGGATCATTTTCCCATGCACTTCTAAATTGCTATAATTTTATAATAATTCCTATTTAAACTGGCTGCAAATAGCAACAGGTACACTAATTAGCATAATTTAAACTTTTTTTTTAAGTGCAGCACATTGTAGGATCCTTGTGTTCGTTTGTCTGGTGTACCATAAGAAAACCATGGAACAGAATCAAAGTTAATACAAGCTTTTATTATATCATGCACAATGTTTTTCCAGCCGGGGGTACACTCTCACAAACCACATACAGTAGGTAGGGAAGGAATGCACCCCGTGGTCATCAATCCAGTCGTATTTATCCGAACATGTCACCTTCAGCCCCACATCTCCTTTGATTGTCTCCCACCTGGGGTGTCTACCCAGATCACAGATAAGACCCCCCAATGCTAAGCATCTGATACTCCCCATTGTCTTCTCTTAACAAATGGTATGTATTTGAACGATCTATACCTTGCATCTAAAGAAAACAGTCGAGCCATAAACAGAGGCTGACTCCGTGACCAGTACTCGAGTTGAGGGGGGATGAGGGGGGATGGCATCCCCCCTGAAATAAAAACAGTCAAAATCATCCCCCCCTGAAATAAAAACGGTCCAAATCATCCCCCCTGTAAAACTGCCATCCCCCCTTTCCATCCCTTATGTCATTTCATCAATGAATGTGGTTTTACTGCTATTTCAACATTTAGAGTCATCACCAGAAAAATAACACCAGAAAAATAACTTATTTGACAATTTTCACCTGTTTCAAGTAAATTTTCACTTGAAATAAGTAGAAAAATCTGCCAGTGGGACAAGATTTATCTTCTCATTACAAGCAAAAAAATCTTGTTCCACTGGCAGATTTTTCTACTTATTTCAAGTGAAAATCTACTTGAAACAGGTGGAAATTGTTGTTTTTTTTTTCCAGTGATGAGTCTTGTTTTAAGTGTAATGAGATTTTTTTACTAAAATGAGACATTTTAACTAGAAATAAGACAAATATTCTTGTTAAGATTTTGAATTTTTGCAGTGATCCATTTTACTTATCCTGTGAAGGACAGAGTCATA
Source organism: Cololabis saira (assembly GCF_033807715.1). Taxonomy (NCBI): domain Eukaryota; kingdom Metazoa; phylum Chordata; class Actinopteri; order Beloniformes; family Belonidae; genus Cololabis; species Cololabis saira. The sequence continues at coordinate 12,595,150 of NC_084594.1, forward strand.
TTGATAAGTTCAGAAAAAAGTTTTTTATTGTTGTGTTTTGATGTATTTGATGTAAGCCCAGTGGATATTTAAAGCTTACAGAAGGCTGCATTTAACTGCTGCTATGTCATTCCTGCAGTATTTCTGCAGGTGTTTTGGTCAGTGCTATTATTTGTAATATATTATATTATTTGTAATCAGCACAAATTATCTGTCCCCATATGATAAAATCCACCATCCCCCCTGATTTTTCTTTTACAACTCGAGTACTGTCCGTGACTAAATAAAAGCAGCTGACCTATAGCTGAACTGCTGGATAGGAGGTAACTTTGCATATATAGAGAAAACCACCAGTGTTAGAAACCCTTCAAACTCTTAACAACAACATTAAATATGGTTTTTCCCATTCCAACAATATGACATTTCCAGTTCATCATTAGAATAGAGATTTCATTGCAAGTTGTCGCCAAATTTTAAAACACAGAAAATAAAATGGCAAAAATATAATCATGGGAATTAAAATGATCTGGTTTAATAAATGTATTAATGGTATAATTTTCTCCAGGTCACCAGGGCAGCAATCTGAGCATAGATCTCAAGACCTTCCTCTCCTGAGCCACTTTATCTGGCTTTAATGAGAAGGCGTCTGTTCAGGATGTTTTCCAGGGAAGGTGTTTTTGCCATGTTGCAGACCCACGTCATCTGGCTTTTTTTTGTTTTGTCTTTTTACATATTGAAGAGCTGACACTCTATTCTGAGCACCTTCTGTGACTGAGATCTTATTAAGGGTGAGGGTGAAAGAAAGCTTATTTCAGCTCTTGTTTGTCCCCTTGTCTTCACAACTCCATTCACTATCTGCAGCTCATTGCTGAAGATTGGACAGCTTTGCCTATCCACTCAACCCATTCCTCATCATGAGGAGTGGGTTGCATCCCTAACAGACCAGTACAGCTCGCTCAGTTCTACTCTCACTTGTGAACAATACCAAACTCTGTTCTGCAGCTTATTCGCAACACGGAGTGGGCTGAAAACCAGTGTTCTAATCCTTCGGTCTCCCAAGCACCACTGCATTAATCACCGACAAAATGCTGAAGTAGAAGTATCATAGGCACGGGAAGACTTTTTTTCCATAACCACTTTCAGTAAACACAGTTTATTGCTAGAGATAAAACTTTACCATGTATTGGAAAGTAAAATGAAATGAATTAATTAATTCATCTGATGGATCAAAATTTTAAATTCTTTTTGAAAAACAAAGATGCTGCAGGCTACAGTAAAGATGGAGCATCTGGCTTGTTATCAGCACAAGCTTTTAAAGCCAGCGAGCACGGTTTAATGCTGGTTTATTAGGATGAAAACTGGGGAGCATTTGAAGTTACATTGGGAAATATTTTGCTTACAGCTCCCTGAAGTATTGGACTGTTTTTAAAAGAAGAGGTAATATGAAGTTGTAACCATACCTCTGAGAAAGATTTTGTTTTGTATAGAATACATCTTTGATGCTTTCCGAAGCAATCATGAACACATTTAGCAGCTTCACATTGTTTGAACAGTGTAAATAAAAGCCTTACAATTACAAATAAGATTGAGGGAGAGTCTTGATGCAAAGAGCAATCATTGTTTTTGTCTTGCATGACAACTCGTCATTGTTGCTTCCAGCCAAGTGAAGGTTACCTGCGATATCGCCTGGAATACTTGTACCGCTGTGACGACACAGATTTAGAGGTAATCAATCAACCTTTGTGTTACTGCACAAAGCCTGTCTTTAGGGTTATGGAAATCTAACAATGATGCTGTCTGTGAAGAGAATGATTTTTTTATAATGCCCACTTGATATATAAATAAATAATTGCTTTGTCAAAAACACCAACTTTATTTCGTGTAGCTGCCAGATCAGTTTAGAGCCTGTGAGTTTTGATTTCTTCTGTGTAGCACAACTGATAATCTTTGCTACCAGATTGTAACGCAATATCCAACAATTGTGGCAGCATAATTAAATACATCCATTTGAGTATTTTATAGAAAAATATTTTTTTATGATGCAATATGCGATAGACGGCCAATTACACTAATATGACACAGTGATACAGTTCTGCAGCAGGAAGTTGTTTTTTTTTTTTATTAATATTTTTCCCCAGTTTACCCCAGATTACAGAATTATAGAGCAACTGTTAGAGCTTGTCTAGATACAGCCTAAAATACTTCATAAATTTAGGAGAAAAAAGAAATCGACTGCATGCGGTCTGCTGAAGTCACTCAATCTTACATTTATTAGTAGAGGTGCAGCTTTATAGGAAAACAGGGGATCACATGTCGAACACAGCTGAAAGGAATCCCCAATGATTGGGAGCATGTCAGTTAGCCAGTTAACAGCAACTACAAATGTTTCTTTAGTCCAAACCATGGATGTCTTAATAGAACTGGATGGGACAGTGAAAATGGCAGCCCATTCATTTCAATGCAATTTGCTCAGCCAGCGCATACGCCGAAAAAATGTACGACTTCCGCGTTAAGTGGCCCATAGAGCATGCGCAGTTGAGTCACCTCCCATGATGCTCTGGGGCCTCCCATCATGCCCCGGGGCAATGACGCGAATATTAATATAATATGTATTAATATAATATATTAATTAATGTATATTATTACATTTATAGTATTACATATATTATTAATGTATTAATATAATATAATTACATAATATATATTGATATAATACATCCGTGGAATGGACGGACACGTCAGCCGTGACGTCACGCCCAGAAAGAGACTTTTCTTTGACTTTTCTGGCCGTTATAAAACATTTTTGACGGATATAAAGTCCATGACTTAAAAATATAGAATACAAAGATTAGTAATTGACGGTGATTACAGCTGGAGGTTCCTGTGAACAGTTTTAGAGGCTTCTCTTTTACTATTGCGGTCTATGGGAAAAAAGCTTTCTGGGCCCCATGGGATTTTTTTTGCAGTACCGCGGCTGGCCACTGGAAAAAATCGGCGCGCCTTCTGAGTGCGAGACCCGGGGGCTGGTCCAGACACAACCATCCATTTTCTACACCCGTTTTATGCTTTGCAGGGTGCTGCAGCAGGGTCACCGGGGTCTGCTGGAGCCTCTCCCAGCTCATTACAGGCGAGAAGCAGGGGTTCACCCTGGACAGTCCATCGCAGGGCCACATATACACACAGACAACCAGGCATACTCACACTTACGGGCATCAATTAACCTATGCAGGTTTTGGGACTGTGGGAGGAAGCCGGAGTACCCTGAGGGAACCCACGCAGAAAGGAAAACATGTCTTCCCTGGGTGGGCTTGAACAAGCAACCTTTCAGTTAACAGCCCAATGCGCTCACCCATGGCACCACAGAGACCAGAAACAACCAGTTGATGTAAACGTGTTCCCAGCTGACATTTTACAGTGAACTTCCACTTTTTAAAGTGTAAGCATATATTTAAAGTTCATTTTTGTTCTTTTGATCAAAAACAGATGATAAATGAAATTGATGAAACAAAATAGGTTGCTGAAACACATAATATGTATGTGGAAATAATAGCATGAATAATATTAAGTCAAGTTCTTATTAGAGCAAGGCGAGACAAGGAAAAATTAAACAGTTAAAACAGTAAAACAGTAGGGACTAACTCATTTTAATTGATGTTGTAACTTGGACATTTTCCAATTAGCCTAAATAATTTAGCTATGGTATAATTTCATCCAATATTAAGTTCTAACCACCAGTGTCCTTGATGGTTTGATCTTATTTGGTTTTAAAGTTTATTTTGAATTTGAGCAACATCGTCATTCAACCATTCATGAAGGAACCCTGTATGTAGCCTATTATGATTTTGTGAAGTCTCTTATAATATTCTATTTTCCACCTGACTATAACATCCATCTCTCAATATGCTATTTCTCTGACTGAATGTCAAGTGAATAAAGTTTACAGACAAATCATAAGTACAAATAGGCAATTGTTCAGAGGTGTGTGGAGGTGTTTATGTACTTTAGAAAATAACTGAACTAACTGTGATTAGAAAGCGCTTCTTTTTTCTGGCCTTCTCTAATTTACTTTGTCTAGAGACATTTGATTTGCTTGAGCTTTCAGAGCAAGGAAGGGAGGACTGAGTCAAAGTGTTTTGCTTGCAAGGAGTCACGGAAAATTGCAAATTTGTCGGGCTTTGAGCCTGTAGACGCACTGTTCAGAGTTAAGCTTCCCAGGATGTCAAAGAATATGTGCCTGGGCTGAGCTTTAGAAATCCGACCCAGTTTAACACCTGCACACACTAAGCTTGTTAACTATGTTCTTAACTATGCCTGATTGATTTTTCTGAGTCATAAAATAACCTGTGCTCTTTAAGTGTCTGTTAAATGTCAAATTAGTACAAATGAAAATAAAAAGGAATCACTGACTGCTTTTGCTTCAGCTTCAGATTTTTCATTTATTTAGTTATAGTTTTTATTCATTTATTTACTCATTTTGAAAATGTCATCATATTATGATGTTAAGAGAACTAATAGCACACATACGAGTTGCACTTTTCTGAAGGCCCCTGCATTAATAAAGTTTTTGGAATTCCTATTCCCTATACATGCTTTATCCCGCATAGGGTCCTAAGGGGGCTGAAGCCTATCCCAGCTGTCCTCAGGCAAGAGGCAGGGTACAGTACATTCTGAACTTCCACCAGTCCATCACAGCTCACCTGCAGGTATATAAAAGATGCAGTAAAAAGTGTTAAGAAAAAAAAATCCCTTACTAAACCCACTTTTCTTGCTACTGCCATTCAACTGCAACCGAAACCGAACCAGCTGGTAAAAAGACAAATCTTTAATTAAATACATTATGGTCATTAATAAAAATTTTAGCTGTTTCAGTAATCCAAATATTAACAGCTGTTTAAAAGGTTTCATGTCATGGTAGCAACTTGAGTCTAATCTGTGGAGCGTGATCACTTCAGTCTCTTGTCGGTTTCCTTTTGTTTCTTTTTTCCTTTTTGTTGCTGTGCTTTGATATTTCATCCAGCTCTTTTTTCTCTCTGACCTCCTGCATCCTCCTTGTCTTTTTCTCCAAGACCCTGTAAGCAGGATCTAAAGATCTTTTTTTTCCATGAATCACTGAAAATGGGATGTCTGCTCAAGCACAGTGTTTTTTTTTTGTTTTTTTTATGACTTCTCAAAATGACAGTTTGACTCGGTAGAAAATCCATCGATACACTCACAACAAACACACGCGCGAACATATTTGTGGTACCCCTCCTTAGAAAAACCCACACTCGTTTTTCCTTTAATATTATTTGCTCTTTTGTATTGCACCAATCACCACAACAAATTCCTTGTGTGTGTTAAACTACTTGGCAATAAACTTCCTGATTCTTTTTCTGAAATACCTTGAAACTGACAAAGTACCAAAAAGTAATAATTTACTAATCATTTAGTAAAAAATTGACTCGTGAAATTCAGACATTGTTTGCATTATGGTTCAACAGATTAAATAAAATATAAAAATATAACTGAAGATGGCTTAGACAAATTAGTTGATACTACAAGAAAAAATTGAAAGTTGAACGTCATGTTAAACTAAAGTGGTCCCTGTAATTACATCCCTGATGTCTTCGTTCTTGCAGCCAGTGAGTCTGACAAGTTGAATGGTGAAAGTTGCTCTGCTCTCTTGTTTTATGGTGTTCACCAGACTGAATATGGATCAGAGAAAGCAAACGAGAGAGTTGTCTGAGGAAATCAGAAAGAAAAATGTAGGCAAGTATGTTATAATATATTATTTTGTCTTATGTACGATGATCTTGAGTGCCCAGAAAGGCATCTATAAATAAAATGTATAATTACTTTTATTATCATTATGATTATTATTCAAAGTGAAGGTTAGAAGACCATCTTGACATGAATATCAAGCTGGAGATGACTACAGTTGCAAATTTCAACCAGAAGTTTAGGGCCCACAGGACTGTAGTCAGTCTCTCTGGACATGGCCACTAGAGGAAACATTTATGACAGATTGAAAAAGAAAGGAGAATATGAATGGTAACCAAGGAGCCCAGAACTTCCAAGGAGAATTAAGATGAACTCCAAGGTCAAGGTATATTAGTCATTGCACCATCCCCCGTTATTTAAGCCAAGTGGAGATAATAGAAGATAACGAAGGAGGACTCCACTGTTGAAAGCGAATAAAAAAAAAGATAGTTCCAGACATGTGTTTGGACAGTTTTGTCTCCGTTATGTTCTGGGGCTGCTTTGCAGCATCTAGCACAATGCATTTATACCATCATTTCTACGGGGTACAATTGCATTTTAAGACTATCAATGCATTCTGGAGCATAATGGGGTTCCCAGGGTCAGAAAGCTTGGCTTTAGTCGCAGCTTATGGTTCCTAGCGGACCCACATACCTACAGAAGTCTTGTTGAGGGTTACATAACTTTCTTGATTGAAGTGATGCAAAAGGTTGTGAAACACAACATTAAGTTGAGGGTACCAACACATTTGTCCAAGACAGTTTATTAGTTTCTTTTTTTTTTTTTCAATGATTGTGTTGTGCAATTGAAAATCAAGGTTTGATGTTTCTTAGTCAGTTTCAATAAATTAGTTTATTATTGAACAATGTGTTGTTTTTTTTTCATTTTTCATTTTTTTTGTTTTCTTTTTCTTTATTTTTGTCTTTCTAATTGAAATTTGTCCACATTTGTGTATGTTTCACTTTCGGCACAAAGTCTCAACAGCAGGAGTCGAACTAAAGGATAAACATGGACAGCACAGTAGTTTAGCCTGGGATAGAATCAGCTCTTCAGAGGCTTCTAATGGATCACTTTAAATAAATAAATAAATAACGGCACTGTTCAAGCTTTCAAATTTCATGGTGTACCTTTGAGAATTACTTGCAGCACCAAAGTGCAGAGCTGTTAATTTATGTTTTCTTAGAGATATTTATTTTTCACAGAATCTGAGCCAAATGAAAGTGAGTAAGTTATGACTAAAAGCATTTGACCTATAGCTGAAGTTTTTTTTTTTTTTACCAGTTTTTTATTTCCCGAGCCTTTTCCCCATGCTTCTCTGGGGGAATACAAGTGTTCCCAAGTCTAACTGAGCGATGCTATCTGTCTATAGTGTCCTAGGACTGTCAGGGACCTCTTCCTGGTTTGATATGTCCAAAACCCCTTTCCAGGGAGGTGTCCAGGATGAATCTTTACCAGATACGAAACCACCTCAACCTGCTCCTCTCAATGTGGGGGGGCAGCAACTCCAAGCCTCTCCTGATTGTTGGAACTGCTACCTTCCCGAGGAAACTGATTTCAGCCACTTGTATCCATCATCACATATTTTCAGTTATTACAAACAGTTAATGACTATGTGATTTTCAGACTTGCCTTATTCTTGGTCTTTACTGAAAACAACTGTTGTTATTCTGTAATCAGAAACCTGAAAATCATTTTCCTGTTAAAAACAGGATTGTTGTGTAGGGTCACACACTTTAGGATCTGACAGCCAAACGGCCAAGCAACTAGTCTCTAAAACCACAATTTATCAACGAAACACATGTGGGAAATAAGGCATAATCGCTTACAAAAAAACACAGTTGATTATTAAAAAAATAGATTTTTTTTCTCAACACACACAAAAGAGGAAAAGAAAAACAAGAAGTGTAAAAGCATGGATCAGTACATGACGGTATAAGAAACTGTTTGTGATCGAGATGAGTAAAAGAAATTGTAATGAAAACGTCGCACCCTGCTGATGTGGCCATTGTGTGCATCTATCCCCATCCTTTTCCTCAGCTTGACCTCACTCTTCCATTGTTTGTATCTCTATTAGATATTCTCCCAATGGCTCCAGATATTTGGCTTGTGTAATAAGATGTCTGCTACTGGCAACAGCTCTGTCCCAGCAAGCATCTTTAAAAAGCCTTTGAGTTCTTCAAATGAAAGGATCTAGTCGCAAAATCTGACCACTGACAAGTAAATGAATGTTCAATACCCCAGTCCCGATCAATTCACCACCACTGCTTTTAGAGCTCTGCAACTGGAAAATCAGGCCTTAAATCATTTATTCTGAAAGAGCCTACAGTGTCTTCTAAATTTGATATAATTTCTGCAAGGGGTGGGGGGTCCTTGTGAAGACAGAACTCCTGTTGCTGGTCAGCAGCACAAGGATTTAAACAATGCTGCAATAAACAAAGCTTTGAGAGATTATTTATGTTTTGTCTGTTTTGAAAGTCGGGTTATCCAGACCTACACGTTCAAACCAGAATTGGATCTGGAACATTAAAATAGTCATCCAGAGGAACCATAATAACAAAGATTACGGGCTAATAGGTGCATTTACATTGGGTTTAGGGTAAACCCCCCGAGCAGGAGCTTCTAACAGGGCCGAACCACTTACCAAACGAATAATAGAAGTTACCACTTGATGGCCATAATACACATTCTTTCCTGTTCACAAACATCCAATGAAATAAAAGGGGATGAAAAAGAAGAAATAATTTAACATAAAAAGGTACAAAAATGTTTTTCCATTTTGGTTTGCCTTTTTTGAAATACAGTGCAGAGGTAATGATTGAGATTAAAATAAAAACCCCTGCTGGATCTCTTAATTGATGTAATATGCCAACGAGGCCTGAACTGACTCGTCAGTCCATTTATTGTGTATTCTTGTAATCTCCATTTTCATCAAATGTACTCGTAGCAAAATGTTTTTGGTCACAACAGTTCAAATTAGTTGTGTTTGAATGATTTATGTTCACGTGAAAGGGTGAATGTAATTTAAAAATCCCAATCAGCAGAGAGTTCCTGTTGGCCATTCTGAGTACCTCTCCTTCTACTGGATAGTTCCCCCCGTATATGGTTCCTGAAAGCCACTTTTACAGGGCTGTTCCCAATGGAGACAGGTGTCAACAATCCAGCATGGAAAAACTACCCAGACCCCCCGTGAATGTTAGGAAACCTTATGTCTCTGTTTGGGATGGCTGTAAAAAGATGGAAAATGTTTTTTGTGTTCAATACTAATTACACATTTCTTTCAAGACATTATGGAGACAAAAACAAAAACGTTTGTAGAAAGCAAAGCCTGATTACTTCTTTCTAGGTGAACCATTGAAAATGTGAAATGAACACCATATTTTTAAATTAGAGCACCTATGTCCCTATATCTCTTTAGCTGCTCCCGTGACATCATGGCCTAAAGCCAAAAGCTGTCCTTTTAATGAACACATACTGTTTCTTTGTCTAAGATAGAATTTAAATAGATAGATAGATATAACTTTATTCATCCTCGAAGGGAAATTCAACTGTCCAGCAGCTCATCAAAACATAAAAAACAACCACACTTCCACTCAGACAATGAAAGCACATTAATATTAAAATAAACATGAAATAAAAAGTTAAAACTAAGTGCAAAATAGCATATAAAATGCAAAATAACATATAGTCCAGTTGTGCCAAAGGTGAAATGTGTGATAAGCGTGTGAGTGTGTGTGTGACTGAGTTCAGGAGGAGTTAAACAGTCTTATTGCTGTGGGGATGAAGGATCTTCTGAATCGCTCCGTTCTGCAGCGCAGTGAGAGGAGCCGACCGCTGCAGCTGCTCCTCTGTTGCTCCAGGAGGCTGTGGAGAGATAGGGTGTCTGCTATTGTCCATTATAGCTTTCAGTTTGTTCAGTGTGCCCCTCTCCACCACAGATCTTAGCGGGTCCAGACTCCTGCCCAACACTGAGCCCGCTTTTTTGACAAGTTTATCCAGTCGCTTGGTGTTTTTGTTTGTAAGGCTGCCTCCCCAACACACAGCAGCAAAAAAGAGTGCACTGGCAACCACCGTGTGGTAGAACATGGTCATCATCTCCACACACACATCAAAGGGCCTCAGTGTTTGCAGGAAGAACAGACGGCTCTGCCCCCTCCTGTAGAGGGCGTCGGTGTTAGGCGACCAGTCAAGCTTGTCGTCCAAGAGGACCCCGAGGTATTTGTATGTGTGCACCACCTCAATGCCCCCCCACCCCCTGTATGAAGACTGGTAATTGGGGAGGCCTCTTCCTTCTGAAATCCAACACCATCTCCTTGGTTTTGGCTGTGGAGACAGCACTTATTACACCAGTCCCTGAAGGAATCCACAAGATCCCTGTACTCCTGCTCCTGACCACCCCTGATACAAGCCACAATGGCTGTATCGTCAGAATATTTTTGCATGTAACAGGAAGTGTTGTATTGGAAGTCCGCTGTGTAGAGTGTGAACAGGAACGGTGCCAACTATGGTGTAATTCACTGAAGTCCCAAAATCAAGTTTCATACCATAGAGTCCATGAGACTTGCGTGCCATGTATTTATTTTGAATACAAATACAACAACACCTCATACATCTCTGTTTTTTAGCTTTTGACTAGTGATGCACCGATTGTTCGGTAACCGAAATTGTTCGGCCGAATATGGCAAAAAAACACTTTCGGTGTTCGGTGGAATAAGTGGGAAAAAAACCGAATAACGGCGTTGTAATATAAATAGACTGGCCGCTCCGTAACTGTTGCGTACCACATAAATCGTTGGCCGACCAAAAACTAACCACATAACACTCCCGTAATGGTTGCGCATCACATAAAGTGTTGGCCAACAAAAAACTAACCACATAAGAATTTTACCTAACATTCACCAGCAGGTGGAACCAAAACAACATAAATCAATCTATTACAGGTGCTTTTAGATGACGAAATCAAACAGCGAAGAGCGTGGAGTGAAGTGGTGCGGTGCAAACATGTCAGCAGTGTGGAAGTATTTTAGAGTGGCAAAGAATAATACAAGAATGGCTGTTTGCAATGAATGTTCTGCTCAAATAACTAGAGGGGGCACATCTGCAAAGTCTTTCAGCACTACAAGTTTGATTTATCATTTGAAATGATAAAAAACCCTGAGCGCTTTAATGCATTTTTATTGTTTTAAGGCCTATGTTACAATGTTCAGTAAGTTAAGCCTAACGTAAGCTCAAAGATGGCCAAAAAATTTATTTTGCTAATTCATTTTAAGTTATTGTTCTTTGCTGGTATAATGTCTGCTGGAATATTTAAGAAATGCTGGGAAATTAAAAAATGTTCAGTTTTTTATGTTCAACAAATGTTTTCTACCTTGTAATTTTGTAAAAGATATTTTTCTTTTAAAAGCATGCCTAAATCAAATTTATTTGATTTATGCAATGGTGAAAAAATTGGCAAAATAAATGAAAAACTGCGAAGAACCATGTTCGGTATTGTTCGATATTCGGCCAAGTGTTTATTATTATTTTCGGTTTCGGTTTCGGCCACAAATTTTCATTTCGGTGCATCACTACTTTTGACAATTAAATGTCTTCAGTGGCACTCCTTGGGCCTGCATTAATGAACACACATTTCACCCTTGTTTTGCTCTTCAGCTCTAATTGTGATGGTTTGATTTATTCATTATTTATTTTAGGCATTTTTGTAAGACCCAATCCTTCTCATCCTTTTTATTCAGTTTTTTAAATCCAGGTAAGGAGTTTCAGCTTGATAGGTAGCTACTACTGAAGGAGCTAATGGTTAGCTACTGAATAGACAATTGAACTACTAATAACAATTAATTATAACTATTTCTATCTCCAAATACAATAAAATGCTCTAAAAGACTGCATATTCCAACCCCACAGGTTCATAATTTGATAAAATCATGCAAACCTTAAACCTATTAATTACACTACCCACAATTTGGGCGATGTGACAAGGCTAACAGGTAAGTGCTGACAGTTTGATCTCCTAGCCATAAAACAAGTGTTGCAGCACCTGTTATGCTGATATGATTGCAAAGCAACTTTTCCTTAATCACTATAAATAGCACACTATTACAACATTCTATATCCACAACTGTTTACACATATCACTGAGGGGACCCAGTTAATTGGCACCATAACATTTCAGGACGCCTTGTAATTACCTGATACGAGTCACTGTTAATTGGAGTGCTGCGAGTGCAAGCACATTGAGTGATGTCTGAGTAACATAGATAACTGAACTGTAACAGCGGAGTAAAATATATTTGCTACCGCCCCATTTTGATGTAACAAGGAAACAAGTCCATTCCAAGTCTGACTGACTCCCTGCCAATGATTTGCTCTTTCTTCTGCATCAATTAGTGTGTACATTTTATGGGCCATTTAAACTTGGCTCAAGTGGTTAAGATTATCAGTAGTGGAGCTAACGATATCTGCCCAATAAAGGGGAAACCATTCCTATCAGAAAAAGCCTGCTCTTCTCCAGAAGTGGATTTAGTTTTAGCGGTGGGGCGGTATTAGTTCTATTGGATGTGATTCACAAGTAGTCATGGATATCATTCTATTTAAAGGGTACATTTTGTTAATTGTAGGCCAGAAAATAAGCAGATTGTCCTTTGCATCATGAGACGGAGGGGATAATCAGGCAGGTTGGAGGCTGAGGAGGACAGACAGAGGATGAGGAGCCAAGACAAGGGCCATTATGCTCTTGAATTGCTGACAGTTCAGAGGAAATGATAACCAGAGCCTTGAGTGGCAGGGTAATTTCACACACTTCCTCACATGAACACACACATTTTCCTTTAGTAGTATGATCATAAGGTTAAAAAGGAAGTTAAAAAAAGACTTTGAATTCAAAACTGCTATTTGAAGGCATGTTGATGGTTGCTTTGAGAACGACCGCCTACTCCATGTCACCCATCTTCGTTGATAATTAACAGAGTGTAATTAATCAGAGCTTTACTGTTTCTAATTTAACCTAACTTTTTGATTTCCCGGAAATGAGAACCCATGACACTGGGTTGTGATGATTTCACATTATGCAAAGGACAATTATGTGCATGTCAAGTGTGTTGTATTACCAGTCTTAATAAAGGGATGTCCTTTTTCAGAGCAGCGATCATCTTGTATTATGAAAATACTGTAGGCATAAGAAATGTGTACAGTTGAGATAACGTTGAGGGTACTGTGAATGCTCTTTTTCAAGTTTCAAAGCTTGCAAAATAAACTCAAGCATTTGGTGGTCAAAATAACCTATAGAATAAAAAGCACTGGTATTTCCTCTTTAAGCTCTTTGGGGTTTTATATAAAAATTGATCGAATCTTTGCATGAAAAACATATTTTAGACCTACTATCCAAAATATATCTTGCATCTTAAAATACACTGTATATCATTGCATTCCAACTGCATCCTTTTCCTCAATTTGACATGATTAAATAGTAATAGATCAATATATATTACTAACTCAGTTGTGCAAAGCATTATGTAAATAAGGCATGTAGGAAACCATGTATTGGAAAGCATCTCAAGTCAAGATTGATGTGAAGGAAAAAAATCAATAGCATTACAGTATAACCTGCTAACTCAGAGCCTTGATAGAAATAGCAGAGATAATATTTTTTAGGATCAGTTACTCTTGTGCAAAACTAGATCTACCTTTGTGATATAAATTGGAAATAAAACAAGCAAAGGTATCTCTCCTTCTCTTTTTACTTATAGCTCCAGATTTTATGGACGCAGAAAGGGTTAGAAATGACATTCCCTTATCTGATTCAGTGTTGACAAGAAAAGGTGTTTAAGCAGACATCAATAAAACAGTATTTTAGAAAGTGTCACATCAGCTGCAGTGAACTGATAGGACAACAGTGGAGTTATCCACCCAGAAAACGATGGTGGCATGTTGTTGGATCATTACAATTAACATTAAAAGATGATTCAGTTACAATAACAATGGAGGCAACTAGTGAACTATAAGTTGTTCTCTGCTGACACTGTTGACAAGTTTGTCGACCTGGAACAGAAAAACAAAACATTTCCTCATCCCACATGAGTGACAAAGTGAGGAAGTGTTTGGAAAATATCTGAGCCTGACAGCACTGTTCCCTCTCCGAGCGTAATACTGTACTATATCTCCTAACAGAGACTTACATTCAGTTTTGTTTTTGACAACAATCTTAGACTTATTCTTAGTCTTTTGGACTAAAATGCTTATTAGTTTTAGTCAAAGTTTAGTCACGTCTATATGTGATAGTTTTAGTCCAGTTTTAGTTGACGAAAACTCAAAAGGGTTTTAGTCTGTATAGTCCACAAATAAAAAAGAAGTATAGTCTTTCAACAAATAGATTTAGGTCAATAAGTATTGGAGATTGCTGTTGGGCAGTGCTACACAGAAGTTGTGAAAATAGCAGCAGATGTGTAAGTTCAACACATTGTCACATTACATAAAAATACCATATAAAATGATCAAAATACTATGAAAAATAGTCAAAATACTACCATGTTAAGAAAATTGATAATCTTAACTATCAAACAAGCAAAACAATAACACACACCTTATGAACTGATCCTGTACTAAAGCTTGCTGATCTTTCATTCTGAATATTGGTCAAATTATAATTTATCTGTACCTGTTTAACATATCAAGTTACTGTACGTGCTGACAGAACAGACACACAAAGAGATGACCACACTGTCACTGAATGTAAACATGGCTAAACATGGCCACACATACTGAATTGACATTAGCATAACAAAAGCTTACTTTAGCCTGAAGTAAGCAGCCTATTTGCGCCAGCAAAACTTTTTAAGCTTACTATGACATTTATCATGAGCTGATGGTCAAGTATCATTGTAACCTTATGTAGGCCAGTGGTTCCAAAACTTTTTCTGCCCAAGGCACACCAAAAGACAAATCAAAATCTAAAGGCATACCTATTACGCCAAATAGCCTTTTTTATCACGTGTTTATCACTCATATCATGTAAAATATCTGTAAATGTTTATAATTATTTACAAATGCCAAATAGAACATGACAAAGACAACTATATTATTCATGAAATATTATAAACAAAATATTTCAAAATGTAAATTCACATATATAAGCTTCATCAAAGCAACAACACATTTAAACCATACATGTCACAAAATTTAAAAAACAAGTCATAAAAAAATAAAATAAAATAAATAAATAAATAAATAATCAGCAGAAATTAAGCACAAAGAACTGTCAACGCAAGGGAGCTGAACTGTCCATTGTCCTGAACTACGAATTATAAATGTAAAAACTGTATCAGTATCTTAATGTTGTAAACAGTTTGCCTTAGAAATTAGTGAGAAACATGTGCCTGTCGGGTCACACAATTATTTTAATCCAATAATTGTGTAAAATTGTGTGATCAGAGAAATATGAAGTTTAAGAATTGTTTTTAGGCAGGATTTGCCACTTTATTATGAAATGAGTGCATACAAAGTAGTGATATAATGAATTTAAAAATAATTATTTTTATTTGTGGTTCATTAACAACCCTGAACCATGGTTGTATCATTGACCACCATTCACCACCCTGAACAACCCCAAATACATTCAGAATCACTTCAAACACACCCAGAACACAACTGCCCTGAACACAAGCATCAGCAAGCAAGCCGTTCATTAAGCACCGCAAGAGGCAACAAATGGGCAGTTGGGCTTGCACGTATCAAAATTTCCCCGAATTTTCTAGCTGTATATTGTCACCAGTGATGGAGCGTGGGTCTCAGTACAAAGGGGGCGGAGCATTCTCGATGGGCCCTTATGATAGTAATTTTACCATTCAACAACACCTCATCCTACCCATCAAACAACACTGATTCTCACTTGAATTGAGCAATGCAAGACTATGCCTCAGAAAGCAGAGTAAAGTCACAAACGCACATGTCGTATGACAGCTGTCAATCTCAGAGCTTCGGCTGTACATGGCGCTGAAAACTCAGACAGTCACAGGCTGTGTAATGAAGTGAGTTGTTACAGTATAAGGCCACTAGAGAACATTGTTATTAGAGGCAGAGTTGTAGATGACCATATAACTAGAAGAAGATGTTCCCCCACTAAGTTGGTCTTGCTGTGATGTTGTCATGCTGTTTTCTGCAATAAAGACAACTCAACTGAAGTTAAGTGTGCAGTGTATAAATGATATCCCAAGATATCACAGGCTGAATCAAGTCCATCTTTGATACAGCTGTTACGAAACCCCTGGTCAGGCCATTTACAGGTGTTGAAACCAAGGGTCACATAGAATGACATTTAAGCCAAAAGGGAACCCAAGCATTAAAAGATGCAAATAACTGGGACAACACAGGGTTTTTTAAAGGGTGTGCTCGTTTTTACTGCCTTTTCAGCAAGATATTTACAATATTTACAATTGTAACAAAGTAACAAAACAAAAGTATGCCACTGCCAGGGGACGTGGATGTTGCCAAAATAACAAATTAAGCAGCTAAGGAAAAACATAGTTCTGTCTAACTGACTAATAAGAAAACAAAAGCCTATCTACCTAACTACACTAACCAGTGGGGCAGAAATACAGTAGTGGCAACCATCTCTTACCTGGTGTGACTAAACATAGATTCTACCTACGTGATGTCTATGTATAGGGGCCCCCGTCTTAAATATAAAATAAACACAACTGGTCTAATTACACAATCTATTCAGATAGATATAGACACAGTGGTCTATAACATCATGTTTGAGCTCTATGATAGAGAATAGACTCACCGGTCTTATATAGTTGACAACAACACAAGGTACATTCAAATAGGCAGGTGGTCAAAGCTACAATATTCTGATGAAGAGATTTCTTATTAAGGTTACAGGAACTCACCAATGGCTTTCTCTGCGCTGGCTGCCGCAGTTTCCAGTCGACTGCTCCTGAAGGTCCTCCCGTGCAGCGGGGCACCTGCCATGGAGCACACACGTGTCCTCCATGGCAGGTTTGGGTGGTGCCGCTAGCGGCTAGCCTCCTCTTCAGTAACCGGCGTTGTTGGGCTCTGCCAGCCGTGGTGTGAAGTTGATGAAAAGTAGCCTAAGGGGATGACAAGAAGCAACCATTTTCACTTTCATCTCTTTCAGTTTTCGCTTGAATGAGCCAGATTTATGTTTTTTTTCCTCAATTTTCCTCTTTCACTTTCCTCCAAAGGGTTCGGTTCAAAACATGTTGATGCCGCACAGTCAATCAGCGCTGGCTCACAGCTGCGATTCATTCATGGCCAGTCGTAACGTAAGGATTGGCCTATAGGAGCCCATGTGTAAACGTTTATATGCACACACACTGCATATTATATTTCTATAACAATTTATTTACGATTATACATGAACACATAAAACTAACATTTTCGTCCATTCTCACGTGTATGCACCATTTTAGAACACACTTTTTGCTTTGAAAAACTATAGATTATAAAGAATCCAACTCCTTCATTTTAGCTGTCTCAGTTGTTCTCTGTTGAATTCACATAAACCCAAGATATGCTCACTGATGGTTGCCACCTGTTTTGTTTTGGCCCCTCACACATAATACAAATCTGGCATGTAGATTCTGAGGGATTGTGTTCATGCCAATAGTCATCAACATTCAATCTCAGTCCATGTTTTGCACAGATTATAATAGAACATAATATAAATCCTGTACACAATTTAAAAATCATGTCTTGGTCTACTATCTCCTTTTGGAAAAACAGTAGCAAATAACAGGCTAAAAAGTGCAAAAAGTAGAAACAGCAATTAATTAGATAACCACTTATGATATATACAATTTCAGAGTAAGCTGTGGAAGTGTTCTGCAGTTTACATTTTACAACAATGTTATCCTTATTCAGAAAGCAAGTCTTTATTGATCATGATGGCATCCAACCCGGCAGTATACACTCACAACCTTACATTAACAATATATCCATCCATTCATTTTCTATACCCGTTTTATCCTGTCCAGGGTCACGGGGGTCTGCTGGAGCCTATCCCAGCTAATTACAGGTGTGAGGCAAGGGTTCATCCTGGACAGGTCGCCAGTCTATCGCAGGGCCACATATACAGACAAACAACCATGCAAACTCACACTCACACCTACGGGCAATTTAGAATTATCAATTAGCTAATTCTAAATTGCCCGTAGAATTATCAATTAGCTGGGGCACGGTGGCGCAGCAGGTAGTGCAGCCGTCTCACAGCAAGAAAGTCCTGGGTTCGATTCCCGCCCGGGACGCTGTGGGCGCTGAAGTGCGTGTTAGTTCCCCCATGACTTCAGTGCCCACACCCTGGTGGGGTTGGATCTTTCTGTGTGGAGTTTGCATGTTCTCCCCGTGTTTCCTTGGGTAGCTAATGTGAGCTACCTTCACAAAAAACATGCACACAGTCCTGGGCTATACACATGGGTGTAACCATGCATTCTTTGGGGGGGTCGTGTCCCCCCCAATATTGGGGAAATACCAATCTGTCCCCCCCAATATTATGTATAGATATGTTAAATATTTCCTCCTTTTATGAAACCTGGCTCAACAGTCCGTCTCTTGTTATTTCCGATTATTTACAGATAAATTTATTTCCGTTTATAAGGAAAACTAAAGTGTGTGACCACCCCCCTCCCAATTGTACACTTGGTTGCGTCCATGTAACGCCGGCTGGGTTTGAAGCGCCGGCTCTGAGTCGGAGCTTCCGACCGCTAAACGACAGAGGAAAGTGTTGTATGTGAAACCATGGAGGGAGCAATGAGTCCTTCTTTACCCCAAAAGTGGAAAAAGCAGGACATACGATGTTTTTTTCAGACAGTAAGCAACTAGATAGCTAAAGAGGAGTGATGTTGTCAAACTGAGTGTGTTCATTTTTGAATTAATTAGAAATATTTAACTCGTTAAAAAGGGCTCAGTTTGTTAGTTGAGATAGCTAAGTTAGCTTGAAGTGAAGAGACTGTTATTAGGCTCAATTCTGGTGGGGGGAAAAACTTTTCAAAGGGGTCCTGAACTCTGTGTCTTCCGTGTGTGTTGCTATTTGCTCTCTCTCTCTCTCTCTCTCTCTGTGTGTGGTGTGTATGTGTGTGTACCCAGTACTGGAGATGAGGGGGGGTGGCATCCCCCCCTGAAATAAAAATGGTCCAAATCATCCCCCCCTGAAATAAAAATGGTCCAAATCATCCCCCCCTGAAATAAAAATAGTCCAAATCATCCCCCCCTGAAATAAAAATGGTCCAAATCATCCCCCCCGAAATAAAAACGGTCCAAATCATCCCCCCCTGAAATAAAAACGGTCCAAATCATCCCCCCCTGAAATAAAAATGGTCCAAATCATCCCCCCTGAAATAAAAACGGTCCAAATCATCCCCCCTGTAAAACTGTCATCCCTCCTTTCCATCCCTTATGTCATTTCATCAATGAATGTGGTTTTACTGCTATTTCAACATTTAGAGTCATCACCAGAAAAATAACACCAGAAAAATAACTTATTTGACCATTTTCACCTGTTTCAAGTAAATTTTCACTTGAAATAAGTAGAAAAATCTGCCAGTGGGACAAGATTTATCTTCTCATTACAAGCAAAAAAATCTTGTTCCACTGGCAGATTTTTCTACTTATATCAAGTGAAAATCTACTTGAAACAGGTGAAAATTGTTGTTTTTTCCAGTGATGAGTCTTATTTTAAGTGTAATGAGATTTTTTTACTAAAATGAGACATTTTAACTAGAAATAAGACAAATATTCTTGTTAAGATTGTGAGTTTTTGCAGTGATCCATTTTACTTATCCTGTGAAGGACAGAGTCATATTGATAAGTTCAGAAAAGTGTTTTTTATTGTTGTGTTTTGATGTATTTGATGTAAGCCCAGTGGATATTTAAAGCTTACAGAAGGCTGCATTTAACTGCTGCTATGTCATTCCTGCAGTATTTCTGCAGCTGTTTTGGTCACTGCTATTATTTGTAATATATTATATTATTTGTAATCAGCACAAATTATCTGTCCCCATATGATCAAATCCACCATCCACCCTGATTGTTTTTACAACTCGTGTACTGCGTGTAACGCTAATAATACAAGCAAAATATTCAATGTATCAAATTAAAATGATCCTCAGGGTCAGTTATTGTTCTTCTGGTACAATAATATTGTCTGGTCATAATGCAGGCAGGCGTTCCAATCACAATATTTACATCAACATGCTTTAAGTATGTAATTTTTCCCCACTGAAAGCTATCCTATTCGCCACTATCTCAGAGAAATTGCAGACTATTCCTTTAAATGTGATTTCAGATGGTCAATAAATAAAAATCATAGAAATGTGGGAAATGCACCTTTAAAAAAAAATTCTGGGGGAGGGCTCTCATTTGGACCCCCCCAATGTCTATACCATGGTTACGCCCTTGGCTATACATGCCCCCTCTGGCCAACTGGGGCGCCAGATGGGGTGGGGAGGATCCGGCCGGAATAACGTGATCCTTCCACGCGCTACGTCCGGCTGGAGAAGCCCCACCCTGTCTGGTGAAAAGATGCGGCCTGCTCACTCCTCAGGTTAAGGAGGAGACCTGAGCTCAGTGCAGGGCCCTCCCAGGGTTGGTAGAGGGAGCAATGCCCAGGACTGTTAGGTAGGAGCACTGGATGATAAAATGGGGAAAAAACCGGGATAAAAATATTAAAAAAAAAAAAAAAAAAAAAAAGAATTATCAATTAGCCTAGCATGCCTAGTAGCCACGCAAGCACGAGGAGAACATGCAAAGTCCACACAGAAAGTCTCCCGCCGGGCTCAGGAGTCGAACTAGGAACCTTCTTGCTGTGAGGCAACAGTGCTAACCACTAATTTTCATTCAAAAAAGAAATTCATCTCCAATTGTGTTAGGTCCTGGAACTAGTTGGAATGAAGCTCGATGCTGTTGTACAATGAGCAATGATTTCTTCGTCTTTCTCTTGGCGAAGGTGGACGCTTCTCTTCTCCCTCCCTATCAGTCCTGCTGCTGTACTATGTCTTATACTGTCTTGTTAATGTATTTTGTAGCCTCTCTTCGCATGTCCTCCAAAATTTTTGAAATCATGGAATTGGTTAGCTTGTCTCTCAATGCAATGGGCTAAATTTTATCAATGAGAATACAGCACAGAGGACAGCCCCGATGGGACATTTGTATGGAGCCAAATCAAGGCCAAAGGTTTTGCTAATTTGAAAATAAAATTTGAACCTGAAAATTCTTTATTTCAGTTTCAGATCTTTTTTTTCAGTTTCACATCTTTTTTTTCAGTTTCACTTCTTTTTTTTCAGTTTCAAATTTTATTTTTCAGTTTCAGACTTTTGGCCCCGATCTGGCGTGGGGGGCGTGGCATCAACTGAGAGGGGCGTGGCATCATGAGTGACAGCAGAACAGAGAAGGCGGGGGACGTTCCTCAGTCATGTTGCCTTCAGGAAACGTAGGTTGCAGAATATATCAGTAAAAGTATGATTCAACACTGTATATACACCATATTCACGTGATTGGCAGTGGAAAAAACTGATACTAGTGACACATTTCTGTTTAAAATAGACCGTACTTGGTAGTATGTGGAAGTGGGAAATGTCAAACTTTAAAGTGTGGCTGTTGAACTGTACAGTCTGGCATAGTTTATTGCTTTTATACTGCGATTGGTGCCAAGTACGGTCTAAAACAGCTTTTTAAACAGAAATGTGTCACTAATATCAGTTTTTTCCACTGCCAATCACGTGAATATAGTGTATTTACAGTGTTGAATCATACTTCTACTGATAACTTCTGCAACCTACGTTTCTTGAAGGCAACATGACGTCCCCTGCCTTCTCTGTTCTGCTGTCACTCATGATACCACGCCCCTCTCAGTTGATGCCACGCCCCCCACGCCAGATCGGGGCCAAAAGTCTGAAACTGAAAAAAAAGATCTGAAACTGAAAAAAAAGATTTGAAACTGAAATAAAAAGTTCTGAAACTGAAGAAAAGATCTGATACTGAAAAAAAATATTGAAACTGTAAAAAATAATTTTCAGGTTCAAATTTTATTTTCAAATTAGCAAAACGTTTGGCCTTGATTTGGCTCCGTACATTTGCAGCTCAATACACGATGGACTCCTGGCAGAAGTGGAGAGTCCTGTGTCTGTCCATACTGTCGGTTCGGCATGTTGTTTTCTTTTTTGAGTTGTCGGTAACCTGGCATATCGACAAATTCAAAAAATGACAGGAGATATTCTGGCCCTTTCAAGGCTGCCTGGCATGTGTGATGGAATATGTCGTACTATCAACACTCAGACTCAGGCTCTGTGTGAACAAAATCGCAAATTAGATGTGATTTTCAAACAGAATCGCAGGTTATCTGCGGTTCTCGAACTCGTGGAAAAGATCTTGGGGAAGTTGAAAGTTCGGCCTGACGAAAATTGACCCCAAGTTCGGCTGTTTTGAGATGTACCAGAGAGACTTCTAAGGCAGACGGCCTGACCCAAGACAATTGTTGGTATCTGAATCTGGCTCCCAGGAACCTCAATCTCCCCTTGGATATTATGCTAACAAGACACTCGGCTCCCATTAGCCGTCCCCTTTCCCCATATGACACCTCTGGAACTGAATCAGAACTATGCAGAGGCAGACTGATAACATCTGATCGCTATCAAAGTCTTTAAATTAAAGAACTGAAACAGAGTTCAAAGACCTACTTACCACACAACATGCACACACACATGCACACAGCTATAAACACAGACCCCTTAACCCTCCTTCCACCGCCTACGTTGGCCCCCTCCTCTCGCGCACGCAATCTAGGTTAGATGCGCCGCACCAGGAGGAGAACATAAACAACATACGGTATCCAATGTTTAATCTGAAACATTTTTCAATTTCATTGAAATATTAGCTCATTTTGAATTTGATGGCAGCTACACATCTCAAGAAATTTGGAACAGGAAAACGTTTATCATTGTGTAGCATTCCCCCTTCTACAACTGTCTGTAAATGACTAGTAAGTGAGGAGGCCAGTTGCTACAGTTTTGGGAGAAGAATGTTGTCCCATTCTTCTCTGATGCAGAATTCTAGATGCTCAATAGCCCGAGGCTTCCGTTGCTGGATTTTTCATTACATGATGTAACAAATGTTTTCTATTGATGGAAGGCCTGGACTGCAAGAAGGCTAGTTTAGCACCTGGACTTCAGGTGAATCCATGCTGTTGTGATGGATGCAGTATGGAGTTTAGCATTGTCTTGCAGAAATATGAAAGCCCATCCCCCAAGAGACATTATCTGGATGGGAGCAGATGTTTCTGAAAAACCTGTATGTACTTTTCAGCATTAATGGAGCCATACACATTCCACCACGCATTTAAAATGTGTGGGTCTCTATTTTATATTACAAAAAAAAAGACTATTACTTAAAGGGGACCTATTATGGCATCTAATACCTATTTTAAACAGGCCATGAATGTCTTAAAAACAAGCTTTTGATTGTTTTTGCTAAATAAATGAGAAATTCAGCCTCTGAGCGATGTCTTCATCATCCCAATCTCTAACCTCATTATCTATGCGGGATTCTGAGTGGGCGGGGAGGCTATGATAATGAGGCACTGTGCTGATTGGCTGCCTGAATGACGCGATACACGAAAAAATGGCGGAAGCTCCGGCCGGCGGAGTTAATTGTGGGCGTGGTTTCACACATCGGAGGCCAACCTATGTAAATCGCCTTTTCGGTTACGTAAAGAAAGGGAGCAGAATCTGAACGGCTCGTAGATCCACATCACACTGGATGGCTCATCCGGGCGGCTGTACAGACACTGCAGAATTTGGTTGCTTTCCTCCTTCTCTGAGTTGGCAGGCTGAGGGGAGACCACTTTATATATGTTAAAGCAAGAAAAAACTTGTTTTTCATAATAGGTCCCCTTTAAGGCCTCGCTGTCATCAATATTTGTACAGCTTTTGATGCAGTGGACTAAAATATATTTTGTAAAGCAGACCAATACAAACAGAGGACAAACCACAAAATAACACTTTATTTCTAGTAATTGCCCTACTTCTGTACAACAATTTACAATGTACACAGAACATTACAGTGTTTCTGCTTGCTTACATCAATTTACAAGATCGTAGATCTTCTACTGTGGGCTTTCTGGCCTCCAAAAACTCCCTGAAAATTAAATAAAAGTCATTTTTTACAAGTACGTGTCTAAATGGTAGAAGAGCCAACCTTATTATACTACTTAGAAAAAAATACAAAATACTTTTTATTCAGACTACAGTATCAAGCCCATTAAACTTATGGGATATTGATGTGGCCAGTTAAGTAGCAGAGGGGTTGTTAATCAAATGCATCTGCTTTGCTGTTAATCAAATTAACAACAGGTGCACTAGCAGAGCAGCAATGAGAGAATCCCTAAAAAAGGATTAGCCACTGACATTTTTCCTATGGCATCTTTTCTGACTGCTTTAACTAGTTTTGCATTTGGCTATGATCAGTGACTGCTGGTAGCGTGATACCTGGACCCTACACAGATTGCACAGGCAGTCCAAGTTCTCCAGGATGGCACATCAATAATTCCCGAGTGTTTGCTGTGTCTCCCTGCAGAGTGCCGGTGCTGACTGCCCGGCACCATGGAGCTTGATTGGCATTTACCAGAGCACCAAAATTAGCATGTCCTCCACTGGCACCCTGTGCTTTTTACTGATGAGAATATGTTCACCCTGAGCATATGTGAGTGATGTGAAGGGGTCTGGGGAAGCTGTGGAGAACATTATGCTGCCTGTGAGATCCTTCAGCGGTTTGGTGGTGGATCGGTTTAAGTCTGTGTATCCATGGAGGGAAGAATAGGACTCTACAGGCTCTACAACGACACCATTAGGATGAAAGCATTTTAGTTTGAATCTTACTTTCTATTTACTATTGCATTACATGTGGGTTGATTTTAGATGATAAAACTGTGTGTGTTGTCAGGACTTCATTACCCATAAGGCTGAGCAATCAGTATCAGACAGTTCTTCTTTTAGTCATTTTTTCAGTGGCATCTGTTGTTTACATGTTTCTCTTTCTTATCAGTCTTCTGCTGGCCGTTTGCGAACTGGTTTTTCAGTCAAAGGTTCTTGTGTGGCACTAAAGTGTAGGGGAAACACGCCAGCTGAATGGGCCGAGGAGACGATCGGCCCTGTAAAGGTTCCTTTCCGACAGATTTACCCTGAACTCCTGCTGGTGAAAATATGCCTATACTCAGTTGTTGACACCACGTTTTAAACACGTTTTATATTTTGTTTTATTTGAGAATATCTTATTTATTAGAGGACTTAGTAATAGATTTAAGCAGTATTCTATTTTTTATTCCTTTTTTTTTAATATTTATTTTTAATGTTACATTTGTATTAGAAAATGTGAATATTAAATGAAAAACAATTTTTATGTTTTGTGTTTCGTTACCTTACTGTAGCAAAAATTAACCGAACCAAGGTACGTACCAAACTGTAATTTTTTTTCTGTTACACGCTAATTGAGAACTGATTTGTTTTCAAATTGTTCCTTTAATATTTTTTTTAGCAATGCACACTGAAGAAGGAACTAAATTGTTAAATTACATTTACATTTCATTCTCACTAAGCTAATAAGAAAACATCCATTCCAAAGTGATGTGCAGAAGTTTGGCTCCTGCTGTCTTGCTTGGGCAGCAGTTTATGTTAATAAGTGTAAGGCCTAGAGTTGCCTGGGCCATGGCAATATATTGATTCTTTCTTTTTCAGTTAATTTTTGGTATATTTGCTTGTTTATCTGGAGTCATTGTTCTGTTGCATTACCCAATTTTGACTAAACTTCATATTTGATTCTAAAGAGTTTTGACTACAGGAGGTTATGATTAACCTAATGAATACAAGGTGTCCAGGTCTTGTTGCTGCAAAACATGTAGAAAACCCTCCAGTTCAGTGATTAGCAGTTGGCATGAGGTGTTTGTGATGATTTGCTCTGTTTGCTGCTCTGTATTGGCTAAACAACTGTATTTTGGTCATGTCCATCTAAAGGACATTGTTTCAGAAATGCTATGGTATACATAATTAAAATGTTTGTATTGATGAAACTAAGTCATGCTACCATGTTTATTATAGAGAGAAAGGGTTTTCTCTTGGCAACCCTTCCAAACAAGTCATGTTTGTACAATCATCTTCCACATGCATTAGAACTGCTGAACTTACAATAATGGCCTCATTTTCTTACAAAGAAAAATGTTCACGTACACATCGAACTGTTTCAGAGACTGATTTATATTGTAGACAGAAGGGTTGCATACTTCTTCGTTGTCATTTTATATTATTAAAACGCAATATCTGTGTAATTTTTGCACTTTTCTGAGTGAGTGCAACAACATCTTGTGATGTGCAATGTATGGTACGGTATACTGTACAGTATTCTGAAAGACAATTAAATACTATTGTATCTACAGAGCATCTTTCACACTGCACAAATAAGCCCACCTATACCAACTAACATAAATGTTTTATCTGAAACCCTCGGTTCCTTTCAGTCAAGGTTAAAAATGAATTTGTTTACAGCTGGCTTTGATTCTCAATTTAACTTTAAACAATGTTAATTTTAGTACTCAATTGTAACTCTAGTTTAAGTCTAACTTTTCTTTATTCTGCCACTGCAGTGTAACTTTTTTTTTCATCTCTCTTCTTCACGTTTCATATTTATTATGTAAAGCACCTTGAATGGCCTTGTTGCTGAAATTTGCTTTACTAATAAACGTGCCTTGCCTTGAAGTGAAAGAAAATACAATCAAGATTTAGTCCAATGTGAAAATGTCTTCACCATAGTAGTGATTATTTATCAGTCCAAGCTTTTATCAAACACCCAAGTTTTTCTAACTTACAGTATTAGCATTAATGGGCGGGCTGATAGATGGTCCTTTAACCAGAAGGTCGGCAGTTCAATCTCCTGAGCCTGACTTTGGCTAAAATATGCCCAAACGCAGAGATGAGTGACCGCAGAGAAAAGGTACTGATAATGTAATGAATTAAATTATAAAACCAACCCCGACCACCTTATACTGCATATAAGCGGTATATAGTATATTTACAATACTAAGAAAGGATATGGATATGCAATATATAGTAAACAGTATAAGGAACATTACACATGTATTTGTATGAGTGGATAGATGAGAAATAACACAAAACTGCACATGGCTTTTAAGGATCAGTAAAGAGAAAACGTGATTTACAAAAAAAATCTATTGTTTCTTTTAAAAATGTTTGTACTTTTCATGAAAGCATTTCATTTTTTTTTTAAATTAGTAACTTGGCATATTATTGATGGAATAATATTGACCAAAGGCCTGAGCCCCAGCTACAAAATTACCATGCCTTGTTAGGTGGATAACAGCACAGTCTGTTCTTTGTGCATGCATGGACACAAGCAGTATATTCAGAACTGATGAAAATACAGTTCAATACAAATCTACATTTTTCATTTGAACCAGTGAACGAGCTGCATTTTTTTTCTTTTAATTGTGCACTCATGACTTCAAGGTTTCTGAGTAAAGGCGGTAACTGAAGTACATTTGTCATTTGATTGATGGATCAAAAATATCTGGAGCAAGCATAAGAACAAGACCGAGTGTAATTAGGTGCAGTTTTCCTGCATCTGGAGCATAATTACACTTGTGGCACAGAACAAATACAATCTCAACTTGTAGTGTGTATTTTGCGAGCCAATAATCACAAACCAATAGCAATAATTAACAGATGTGTAAACCAATAATGTATAGAGGTATAGGTTTACATACGATTATGCCTTATCTGAATATACTCCATTTAAATATGTATCGGGTATGTATGAAAGCAGCAGCATGAAGGAGCACACAGGCTTCTAGAAATAGCAGTTATTTCTTTGTGACCTATGCCACACATGATGCACACATCCACTACATAGTGGAGCTTTCAGCTCAGTAGTCAGACAGACAGCAGTGATCAATAATGACAGGAGTGTTCAATAGTGGCCTCTTTCACTGCTCCACTCTACAAAAGTCCATCCTACAGCTCTGGAATAGTCTGACATGCACAGGCACTGAGGTAAACAAGCTTAAAATGATGGTCCCAACTGAATGATTTTTTTTTTACAAATATATATATATATATATATATATATATATATATATAATTATAAATATCAGGAGGAGCAGAGATTTTTTTTTCCTTGTACCTTCAGACTTTTTATGTGAAAACAGAGCACTGTAACATGAAAATGTTATGTACCCAATACTTTCAAAGTCAATTTATGCAGAACATACTATTCAAAATGTTTTTTTCTTAGATTATGTAAAACATTCATTATTTTCCAGAAATCACACTTCCACACATCAAACTCTAAGATCAAAGAGATCTTTGTCAAGTGTATGATTAATCAATTATACCCATGAGGTGCGTTAAAATATGTTTGGAATAAATTGTTTAGGATCTTAAAACTCAGGTGAGTAGTTGTAAGGTTTTAGGGCTGAGAAACACTCAATCTGCTACCAAGGTGAGACTGTTGACAACAGTGTCAGGTGACAGCTCGGTCACACCACAGCAAGAAAGGAACGAGACACTAGATAGTTAGACTGAATCAGCAAGGTCTCTCCCAGCCAAATATTTCATTCAAATGAGGATGCCAAGATGTGCTGTTCAAGCTCTTTTCAAGAAACACAAAGAAACAGGCAACATTAAGGGACCATAGCTTAGTATATCAGCACATTAAAGACACATTATAGCCCCTTTTACATTGGCGGATGTCCCGCGTTTAACACGCGGATATAGCGTCATTTTACATTGACTTGCGTGGGGTGGCGTGTCAAGCTGCCCCACGAATATTTCGCCTCTGAGGGTACTCTTAACCGCGGGTCAGGTCTAATGTAAACAGAACTCACGCAGGGTGGCGGGTCGTGGGAGGGATTTGTTGATCACGTAACCTCAGTACACACAACCCACCAGGGGAGGTTTTTTTTTAAAATTTTATTTATTATTATTACAGGAAACAGCTGATGAGGGTAAAAGCAGCACTAGGAAGTCACAGGTAGGGCAAGGAGACCCGTGAGCTACTCAGCCGAGGAGCTGAGGACGCCATAAACCAGCATATGTCCCGAACTACATGGTCCGTTGTTGTCGGAACAACTGGGGCTTTTCAAGAACAAAACCCGGCCAAAAAACGCTCATCCCGATGTCCATCCATCCTCATTTTAAAAATGACACCTGTCTGTAGGTGCATAAATCCTGCTGATGTGGGGTCAATACATCATTCTACACGCCCACACAGGTTACGTCGTGTTTTGCGGATAATGCCTCCCGACTCGCCTTCCCTCCCCTCAACTCGCCTTCAGGCACAAGGTGATAAAGAACACTGTGTGTTAATATTACCCAACATGAGTTCAACATGCATTCATCATCCAGGATCGCATCTAAAAACACCTTATGGTTCCCTTTAAAACTGGAAGATGTTCAGCAGTGCAATCAGCTGAAAAGTGTCAGAAACTAGTGGATGCTAGTTCACCCATGTACTGCCTGGAAAAGTCTGATGTGAATTTGTCTTCATGTGAGAATTACAGCAAAACAAAACACCTTACCGACAATGTAGAAACAAGGCCAAACAACTCAAATATGAACAGAAACATGGGAGACAAAAACAAAAATTGCAGCATGGACTATGCACTGATGAGACAATATTTGAAATATTTGTCTGTAGCAGAGTGCAGTTTGTTCACAAAAGAGCTGGAGAGTGGTAAAACAATGACTGTCTGCTACACTGAAGCATGGAGGAGGTTCCTTGTACGTTTGAGAGTGCATTTCTGCAAATGTAGTTGTGGATTTGGCCATGAATAACCCTGTGTCCTCAATGTTGTGAAATACAGGCAGATGCTTATCTATGATGCAAAATCTTCAGTGAGGCATTTGATTGGCACCAAATGTATTTTTGAACAAGAAAACAACTCCAAACATTTGCCCATTGTCATTAGGAACCATCTTAAGCCTTAAAAAGATCAAGAAGTCCTGGAAAGGATAGTATAGCCCCCACATATCCCTGATCTCGTCAAGTCTCCTCAAGTCAGGAGGAGAGAAGGATATGATGCTGCCTAAATCCACAGAATATATTTGGTTTGTTCACCAAGATGTCCAGTTCTTGGTGTGCATGAGTACCTAAAAGACTTGCTGTTGCTGTCATGGTCCTGGCCTGCTGCAGAGGTGTCTTTCTTTCTGAGTCTGACCCCAGGTCACAGGCGTCCTGCTGAGACTTGAACCAAGGACCTTCTAGCTGTGAGGTGGCTGCACTACAAAAGACTCTTTCACCCATCTCTGGACTCAAACATTCATCCCGCATCGCTCCAGTAACTTGATTTGAGTTCTACAATTGAGTCCGTTCTTGTTCACGTGCCAGTTGCCTCACAGAAGGCACGTTGAATTCTGACTGGCTTTTCTTTGTAGAGTTTGCATTTTCTCGCTCTGCTTGCATATGTTTTCTCAAGCTCCCATGGTGCAAAAGTATGTATTGTATGGTAACTAGTCATTTTGAATTGTGTGTGTGTGTGTGTGTGTGTGTGTGTGTGTGTGTGTGTGTGTGTGTGTGTGTGTGTGTGTGTGTGCGTGTGCGTGTGCGTGTGCGTGTGCGTGTGCGTGTGCGTGTGCGTGTGCGCGTGCGCGTGCGCGTGTGTGTGTGTGGTTGTTCATGCCTTTATATGTGCCCCTGCCATGAACTGCTGACCTGTCCAGGATGTATCTCCTACTACAGAGAGCTTGGATAGGCTCCAGCAGACCCCATGACCCTAAATAAGGATACATTTTCATAAAGAATGGATGGGTGGATAAAAATAAACAATTAAACATTCATTTCTGAAGGCATTCCTTACAGCACCTCCAATGACTTCATTTAACTATAGCTCCTATAAAGAAGAGACAGAATCATTGGATCATGACCACCAGTGTTTAACGCCGTAGAGGAATTTATTCAGCATTATAATGGTGAACTTGTAACAGATTCATTGTGAATATGCCACCATCTCATTGTCACCTTACCCTGAAGAGTAGAATTTATTTCGTTTTCAAGGACTGTCTTTGGAATTATTCAGATTGCACTGGACCATTCCATGAAGTGCTCTTCACAGAACGGTACATTTAAGTTATACTTACCATAAGTTAAGTGGCACCATGTTTTTTTTTGCAACACTAAGCAAGGTGGTATGGTGAAATGTGTTTAAAAAGGTTACATTTTATACAGACAAGCAAATAAACCTATTTTATTCAAAAGTGCTTCAGCCAACTCCAAGTGGGAATCAGACCACAGTCAGAAAGGTCCAACATTTTAGTAAAAAAAAAAGCTGTGACCTGTAAGCAACAATTTGAAAGCAGTGCCGTGTACCCTGCATTTACCCTATTGAACTGAATGCATAATTTGCTCTTAAGCGCAGTCAACACAGCTAAGCTGTTGAACAAATTGTAAACAAACAGAACATTATTCCCTTGTCATTCAATTATTTTCTCTTTTCATTTTTCTCTTTTATGTACTTCATAAATACTTGAACTGACGCCCCAACACACCATGCACATACATACATAAATTGGATGATTTTTTGAATGGCTATAAATATATAAACATACACATTGCATGTTGCACTTGTTTTGGCAACACCAACTGTCCTGGGGCCTCATTTATAAAAGAGTCCGCAGGATCCATACTAAAAGTGCACGTAAAGCCAAAAGCCAAAAATGGCGGGTGTAAAAAAAAAATCCGGATTTATAAAACCCTGTGCACGCACGCTTGCACGCAATGTTCGCTTTACAAATCACAGTTCAGCTGGAAGGTTGCGCAGCTGAATTCGGCTCATATCCCGCCCTCTACACGCCCACTTTTTTACCATAAATGGGCAATGCAAAGTGGTATTTGCATATGAATGAGCCTGCTGAGCATGCGCAGCGGCTTCCTGCAGCCTGTTTGGGCGTCAGGGTGAATGAGATGCATGATGAGACGTGTCGAGCCACCGTGCCACTAAATTTCACGAGACTGGGAACGAGATGTTGTGGATGAGGTGGAGGACAGGAAAACTACATTATTTGGTGGTCACAGTAAAATTATAAATAGTATATAAATAGTATATAAATAGTATTAAATAAAGCGAGTGAAAATAAAACAGTGTGAGGCGCAAGGGCGCAATTTCCACTGGGAACAGGGGGGACATGTCCCCCCCAACTTTTCAAACTCATGTTTTTGTCCCCCCCACTTTTTACAGTTTAAGAACTAACGGTAGGCTCAGCCTGTGATTACAAATCATCAAGACACCCTGTGCGAAGACGGGACGGGAGCCCGGCTACCCCTCCTCCCCTCCCCTCAGTGCTGCTCAAGAAAAGCGGCTTGTCCTGGCGGAGCGGACGCCATCGCAAACGATAATGAAATGCGTTCACGGTAGTATGTGGAAGTGGGAAATGTCAAACTTTAAAGTGTGGCTGTTGAACTGTACAGCCTGGCATAGTTTATTGCTTTTATACTGCGATTGGTGCCAAGTACGGTCTAAAACAGCTTTTTAAACAGAAATGTGTCACTAATATCAGTTTTTTCCACTGCCAATCACGTGAATATGGTGTATACAGTGTTGAATCATACTGTACTTCTACTGATAACTTCTGCAACCTACGTTTCCTGAAGGCAACATGACTGAGGAACGTCCCCCGCATTCTCTGTTATGCTGTCACTCATGATGCCACGCCCCTTTCAGTTGATGCCACGCCCCCTACGCCAGATCGGGGCCAAAAATCTGAAACTGAAAAAAAAATTTGAAACTGAAAAAAAAACATGTGAAACTGAAAAAAAGAAGTGAATCTGAAAAAAAAGATTTGAAACTGAAAAAAAAGTTCTGAAACTGAAAAAAAGATCTGATACTGAAAAAAAAATGTAAACTGTAAAAAAGAATTTTCAGGTTTAAATTTTATTTTCAAATTAGCAAAACCTTTGGCCTTGATTTGGCTCCATAGTTGTGCCTCTGTTGAAGAATGTAGAGGTATTCTTTTCTCCAGCTGGTCCAAAACTCATTGGCCTGTGCCTGCACTCATCTCCACTGACATTTGTAATAATCCATGTCACTGAAATATCCAGCTGGAGCAGGTAGACCAGGCTTTTGTGTTACAAGCATAGCAGGTGTCAACGGCAGGGGTGACGGGTGATCAGCGGTAACAGGGACTAATCATCTAGCATTATTTATGACAGACGCCTCTGCCTCCAAGGTACAAAGGACTTCATGAGACAGGCCAGTGCGTTTGGCTTGCAGTAACGAGTCAAGTATTTGCGTTGTATTATGTGTCAGGAGAAACCCCATGTGCAACTATTTTGGAGAATGTACTTTAGGATATTTCTTTTACTGTAGATCATTGTGTTTTTTCACATTCTTTCTCTTTTTTTTAAGAACAAGCTCCAATAATGTTACCTCTATCTGAGTGTAACTGCTTAGCTTTCCCCCATAATGCAAAAACTGTACATATTAATATCCGGACAAAGCATGCAAGGTAAGGGTTTATCGTTGCACCCACTCCAGCTACAGTCACGTTTCTGCCATTATCATTTAGCAGGACTCTTTATCAGCAATGTTCCAGTAAAATTTTTCTTGGCTCTTCAACTCCAGTTTAGACATATGGATCGCTCTGTGACAAAAGCACGGGAGTCTGTTCCACATAAGATTCAGGCGCTGGTTGTTATAATGCCACTTTCTCTGTATTTGAGTTCATTTCTGAATTCATTCTTTACTTTGATTCAGCACTCTGGAAAATATTTGTACTGTCTACTTCGTATATTGTATGCTGGATCTAATACTGTACATGTGACATATCGTGCAAGCTGTCACGTTAAACCACAGTGTGAGGTCGTAAACCTTTAGCAATAAATTGAGAAATATATGATGTAATTATTTTTGACCTTGGAGAGTTGTGACAAAGTTGACTGGGAAATACATTTAATGTCCTTGTCTTTATCTTCAGTGTTTTCATTTATTTATTTAGTTTTTATGATGTTATTATCTATGAATTCCATGTAGCTTTCACTGGGCCTCATCTCCAGGTGAGGGGTCAGATTTGTTGTTCTAACGCTGCACTGAATGCTGCTGCTGTCTGAATGCTGTCTACTCCAGAGACGTCACATATCCTTACCATAAAACCCAAATGATTTCCTGACTGTAGATGTTAAATTTGATGGAGCATTGTAAACTTTAAGGTCATCAATCATGGTTTTTTGGGGGGTATTGTTTGAGTAAATTCTGGATCAGTAAAAAAAAAAAAAAACGTTAGGCAGCTGGCTGTCAACTATACAATGGACCATCAACCTGTTTATAGCACACTCAAAGCAACCCAGGGGTCTAAGTGTTGTGAAAAAGGTATGCAATAACCCAGTATAAATACAATTTAACCACTATCTAACTGTACTATCCAAGTAAACCTGAAATAAAAAGAATAAATAATAAAGATTTGTCCATTTGGCTAAGAAGAAACCAAGATTTTGCAGCTTTGTGAGACCTCTAAACCCAAACTGCACGAACACAATACTGGTGTGAACTGAATGTACTCATAATGATCTCAGAGTAACCAATATACATTTTCCATTATTATTACAACCAGTTTTTTCATTTTTACTGCTTAATCATGACAGCTCTGGAGTTTAACTGAATTCAATTGAACTAAATCTTTTTTTTTTTTTTTTTATATATATATTTGTATCCCAGTTTTTTCCCCATTTTATCACCCAGTGCTCCTGGGCATTGCCATCCTCTACCAACCCCGGGAGGGCCCTGCACTGAGCTCAGGTCTCCTCCTTAGCCTGAGGAGTGAGCAGGCCGCATCTTTTCACCAGACAGGGTGGGGTTTCTCCGGCCGAACGTAGCGCGTGGAAGGATCACGTTATTCCGGCCGGATCCTCCCCACCCCATCTGGCGCCCCGGTTGGCCAGAGGGGGCATGTGTAGCCCAGGACTGCTGCATGTTTTTGTGAGGGTAGCTCCCATTAGCTAGCAGGGGAACACGGGGAGAACATGCAAACTCCACACAGAAAGATCCTTTCACCAACCCCACCCAGGGTGTGGGCACTGAAGTCATGGGGGAACTAACACGCACTTCAGTGCCCACAGCATCCCCGGCGGGAATCGAACCCAGGACCTTCTTGCTGTGAGACGGCTGCACTACCTGCTGCGCCACCGTGCCCCCAATTGAACTAAATCTTAGTTGACACCTAAACTATCAATATGTTATGAAAACTATTGTAATTTCAAAGAAAATACATATAGATGGGCTGAGACATATGTCAGCTAGTAAATGGTTGTACTTGATTGTATTAGGGTCAAAGTTCCACTGCATTTACACGATCGCATCATGTACAAGGGGAACAACTTGCTTTCCCCACTGTTCTTTTGGTATATCCAATATTACTTTTTCCCTTTCTTCTTGTGGTTCATCCTGTTTGACCTCCCACTTTATAAAGGTGGAAATTCTTATTTATTTATTTGGCCTGTAGTGGCCAAATAAGTGGTACTCTGTGATCACAGTGTTTTTACTCCTCCATCTCTTAATATTCTATATAAAGGAGAAGGAGGGAAAATATATCTTTCTTACAAGAGTGATAAGATAGTTATTTCAATGATTCTCCTCAATGTATTTGTTTTATTCATTAATATTTGATTTCCATGTCACGCTGACCTTTTGTAAACGGATTGTTATTGCATATTCTGCCCCATGCAGAATAATTATCTGTGATCACTGAAAAGAAAATCAGTTTGTCAACAATTGCACAAAAGAATTTGCAGCTACAGCATTTGAGATGACCAGTTGTCGATTTTCTTTTAATCACACGGCAGGATAAGATATGCATTTTTCTTTATGCGTGTCACTGTCAAGTAGCAGCATCTGCACGACTGGTACTGCGCAGTCTTTCAGCCAAGCATTCATACAGAACAAATTTAATATGATTTGCATAACTTCTGATTCCAATCTCTTAAGTTTGAAGAGCGGAAAGAAGGCACATTCACGCAAACCAGCTCATCTGCTAGAGCAATCTAAAGCCTCTCTCTTCTTTATATCCTCCAATGCATGCTAAAACTGGCTTTAAAATATCACTATAATCCAATATTGTGCATGTTCCCCATGTTAAGTTGTACAAGCCATAGGATAACAATTTCAGATCTTGACTTTGCAATGTACAATGCGAGTATACTGTAGTTTGTACAGGAATATAAAGCAGTTTGTTTAGGAACAGCGTAGGCAGCCTCAGGGTGTGAAACAAATATGTGTTTGAAGCTTTTGTGTTTCAATGTGCAGGACTGAGCTGTAGCATTGTGGGTTATGTGAATGCACCA